>NC_041405.2:69083922-69316422 GCF_900747795.2 Erpetoichthys calabaricus
AGCCCACGTGATAATATCCTTTACAGAATGATGTTGGTTTTTAATGCAGTGCCGCCTGAGGGATCGAAGGTCACAGGCATCCAGTGTTGGTATTCGGCCTTGCCGCTTATGTGCAGAGATTTCTCCAGATTCTCTGAATCTTTTGATGATATTATGGACAGTAGATGATGAAATCCCTAGATTCCTTGCAATTGTATGTTGAGAAACGTTGTTCTTAAACTGATGGACTATTTGCCCACACAGTTGTTCACAAAGTGGTGAACCTCGCTCCATCCTTGCTTGTGAATGACTGAGCCTTTTGGGGATGCTCCTTTTATACCCAATCATGACAAACACCTGTTTCCAATTAACCTGTTCACCTGTGGAATGTTCAAGACAGGTGTTTTTTGAACATTCCTCAACTTTCCCAGTCTTTTGCTGCCCCTGTCCCAGCTTTTTTTGGAATGTGTTGCAGGCATCAAATTCAAAATGAGTGAAGATTTGCAAAACAACAATAAAGTTTATCAGTTTGAACATTTAATATCTTGTCTTCGTAGAGTATTCAATTGAATATAGGTTGAAAAGGAATTGCAAATCATTGTATTCTGTTTTTATTTACGTTTTACACAACGTCCCAACTTAATTGGAATTGGGGTTGTACTCATATTGCATAAATTGTCGACAGAGAACAAAAGATGGAAAGAGGAAAGTTACAGAAGTTACAAAAAAAAATTTAAAAAGCAATTTCTATAGAAAATATTTACTTCACTCACTTGACTCTTGATGAGTGGCACAGTGGCTCCATCAACAGGAAAAGTATAGTTAAAAAGATTAAATAGGTCTGTTTCATATTGTTCAAATTATAATTTATTAAAATTACTCGGGGGCTTTGCCCCATGCTTGCTTCGCTCACCAACACCCGGGCCTACGCTACACGCTAACCACTTTGTGGTTCTGCCGCTCGCGTATAGGGTGGCGGATGTACAATTTAATCAGATTTTTATTTTCATGGGAATTGTTACATATGCATCAACGCAACGTGTAACTACCCGTGATTGAATTTCATTTCATTCTGTCTATTAAATACAATTACTTTTTCAAATGTTTGCTGTGTAACCAATCGTTATTTTTGGCGTTAATTCATTTGACTTCCTCATTTCTCAGTGCTAGAGGACTGTGTTCTTGTTTGAAAATGTTTGAGAAGAGGGCATGACTTGAAAAAATCTCAAGGCAAAAGTCTCGCCTCGTGGGACTTGAAAAAATCTCTCTTCCAAAAAGTGTTGTCTCCATAAAGTCTTGTCGCGTCAAAGGATTTTTTTTATATAATAAAGAGATAAATTCTAAGCCAATAAACCTCTGTGTAGAGCCTTTAAACCACCAGCACATATGATCAGAAAGTAAACCTATGCCTTGATAATTTGGACATATATTATGACATTAGCTGGATGTACAGTATATTAGATAATAATAAAGAGTAACATGTTAAACAGATGGAGCAGCACGGTAAGAAGACCAGAGTTCGCATCCCAGGTTCTCCCTTTAGTGGAGTTTGCATGTTCTAACCTTGTCTTAATAAGTTTCCCGTGGGTGCTCTTGTTTCCTCCCACTTTCAAAATGGCACCTTGTCCATGCTAGCTGGGATAGGCTCCAGCTTGCCTGCAATGCTTGTCTTGATTAAACGGGTTAGAAAATGACATGACATGGCTTGAGGTCAGAAGTGAGTTGCTACCTATACAGAAACGCCACAACGGTCAAAAAAGGAATAAAAGAAAGCACGAGAAACACCTGCCAAGGAAATGATATTTCCACTGAAACGATGTCATTTCTGGGTTAAACATGCAATGAAAAACAGCATTAAATATAACACAAAGCATATATCTAAATACTCCTGCTAAGGTCTTTGCGCAATGAAGAAAACAATGAAACAAACAATATATTAAGCAATATTATAAATACTATAGAATATTTGATGACAGGTCAGCTCAATGGATGTGAAAAAGTGACTTGGAGTTAGTACCCAAGGAATGAATGTTATGGGTGTTATCAAAGTACTGAAAATGGCTAATCAAGTAGAAGGTGCAATGATTCTTATTTCTTAAAGTAGTCTTCTTTTTTGGGTGCAGTTTACAGTATGGGACAGGTTACTCATTGTACTTATTTTTTAGATACAGGTGGATTTATCTAAAGTTTTCATAAAGCATGATGTGTGTCATTCTTGTCTGGCAGTAAGCTATTTTGTTCTTTACCAAACATTGGTTTATATTATCTGTCTGTGAAATGCTGCATGTGCCCAGAAACATCATCAACAGTATATTAAAAATTATCTTTTTCTTAAATCCAATAAAATACATCAATTCTACACCATGTGGAAAAAAAACAAATCAAAAATATGTTTGTATTTGCTTTCCAAGTGCCAAAACAGGCTTTGGTCCCAAAGGAAATGAATTCAGAGTTCATTTTTTGGAGGCGCTATGTTCATTTTTGTTGTTGAATTATTCAATGTTTAATCTTAATTCTAAAATCCTCTGCAAAGGAAAGTCTTTATTGCTATATAGGAATTGATTTGGTTTATGGGAACCGACTCATATATTTTGTTCATTATCTCTTTAAAAACCTCAAAATATGTACTGAACTGAGAGATACCTCTTTTGGTTTTTATTTTGAAATTAAACCCATGCATTTTTGGGTAAAAAAATGATTGAGAGATTTTTGTTGGATTTTTTTCATTATTGCTGTGTACAACTGTTTGAGACAAAATTAATTATAGCACAGTTTTTACAAATTAATATATAAATGTGTCAGTTATGCAGCCCACTACATGCTTACTTCCACATGAATAATGCAAAAGAATAACTGACCGATAGAAACTCAGAGTGTATTTAAGGTTGAGATGGTAACAGATCCAGATATTTAAATGATTTCATTTTATCCCTCATAACACATCTGCTACCAATGTATCCATTGAATGTGGCAGTGTTTCTTATATTATCAGTTGCACAGACATGTTTGTGATGGGTTGTCACATGATTGTGTAGTGAAGTTTGCCGACTTTATCCAAGCGCAGTTTCAGAGAGGCCTCGTTATGCGGCAAGATTTTTCTTTTTAGTTTCTGCTGGTTTCATATAGTGTGTTTCTCTCAATGTTAACTTCCTTCAAGTTTAAAAACCCATTTTTTGTTCTAAACCTTGGCCTTTTTTGAACGTTGTTCTGATACAGGGTCACTATGAGAGCACCTGCTAATGTATTTTGGGTTTACGTTTCCCTTTTCTTTTCAGCATCTTGGAAAAATATTGTGTGATGAACAGTCAGCTTGTATTTTTTAATGTACTGTCACACATTTGTTGAAAAATCACGTCCAAATGGCCAGGAACATTGTCCCTTCCATCCTCCAGGATATTTTGCCCTAAAGAAACAACAGGATGACCCCAGTTTAGACCAATAAATAACAGAGTCACATAACTGTGAATGAACAATGAGCATTTTTACTTCATTTGTTGTGAGACTAAAAATAAAAGAATGGGGCGCTCATAATATATTTCAGTGAGCGCCCCATGCTTTTATTTTTAGTCACAATAATATATTCACATATGTACAATACGGTTTGTATATGAAAAAAATCAAGTTTGTGACGTCCCTGGAAAAAAATTCTTTTCTCATTTTTAGTACATGTTAAATAAAAGCATGTTTTTAATTTTTTTTTTTTTTTTTTTTTCTACATCACCTTATCTAATATAGCACATCATTTGACTTTTGATATGAAGAACTTAATAATAATAATAACAACAGCGCAAGTGAGCAGAGAGCTGAGGAGACTTCGTGCCAGCAAAGCAGCGGGTCCAGATGGAGTATCGCCACGACTGCTGAAGGTCTGTGCATCGGAGCTGGGGGGTCCTCTACAGCGCATCTTCAACCTGAGCCTGGAACAGGGGAGAGTCCCGAGGCTTTGGAAAACATCTTGTATCACCCCAGTCCCAAAGGTATCACGTCCTAGTGAGCTGAATGACTTTCGGCCTGTTGCTCTGACATCACATGTGATGAAGACCATGGAGAGGCTGCTGCTTCACCACCTTAGGCCACAGGTTCAACATGCCCTTGACCCTCTGCAGTTTGCATATCAGGAGAAGGTGGGAGCGGAAGATGCCATCATCTATATGCTACATCGATCCCTCTCTCACTTGGACAGAGGCAGTGGTGCTGTAAGAATTATGTTTCTAGACTTCTCTAGCGCCTTCAACACAATCCAACCTCTGCTCCTTAGGGACAAGCTGACAGAGATGGGATTAGATTCATACCTAGTGCCATGGATCGTGGACTATCTTAAAGACAGACCTCAGTATGTGCGTCTTGGGAACTGCACGTCTGACATTGTGGTCAGCAACACAGGAGCGCCACAAGGGACTGTACTTTCTCCGGTCCTGTTCAGCCTATATACATCGGACTTCCAATACAACTCGGAGTCCTGCCATGTGCAAAAGTTCGCTGATGACACTGCTATCGTGGGCTGTATCAGGAATGGGCTGGAGGAGGAGTATAGGGACCTAATCAATGACTTTGTTAAATGGTCCGACTCAAACCACCTACACCTGAACACCAGCAAAACCAAGGAGCTGGTGGTGGATTTTAGGAGGCCCAGACCCCTCATAGACCCAGTGATCATCAAAGGTGACTGTGTGCAGATGGTGCAGACCTATAAATATCTGGGAGTGCAGCTGGATGATAAATTAGACTGGACTGCCAATACTGATGCGCTGTGCAAGAAAGGACAAAGCCGGTTATACTTCCTTAGAAGGCTGGCTTCCTTCAACATCTGCAATAAGATGCTGCAGATGTTCTATCAAACAGTTGTGGCGAGCGCCCTCTTCTACGCAGTGGTGTGCTGGGGAGGCAGCATTAAGAGGAAAGACGCCTCACGCCTGGACAAACTGGTGAGGAAGGCAGGCTCTATTGTTGGCATGGAGCTGGACAGTTTAACATCTGTGGCAGAGCGAAGGGCGCTCAGCAGGCTCCTATCAATTATGGAGAATCCACTGCATCCACTAAATAATGTCATCTCCAGACAGAAGAGCAGCTTCAGCGACAGACTGCTGTCACTGTCCTGCTCCACAGACAGATTGAGGAGATCGTTCCTCCCCCAAACTATTCGACTCTTTAATTCCACCAGGGGGGGGTAAACGTTAATATTTAACATTATACATAGTTATTGTCTGTTTTTTTCACCTGTATTATTATCATTCTTTAATTTAATATTATTTATTGTATCAGTATGCTGCTGCTGAAGAATGTGAATTTCCCATCGGGATTAATAAAGTATCTATCTATCTATCTATCTATCTATTACTTCCTCTAATCAACTAAGGCCACCAGTAATTTCTTTTTTTTTTGTATTCAACTTCTACTTAAGCAAAAATAAATTGAAAGGAATAAATTAACATAACATACAAAGTAACCTAACCCATCCACTCCCACCAAATCCAACCCAGCCTGAACCAAGGGATTTAAAAAAAAAAAAAAGTAAAGGAGTCAGAACCTGAGATTTCAACAATTGAGCCACAGCAGACCAGGATTCAATAGGCCATTGGACATTGGACATTGGCGGGTGAAGGGGCCACCGATTCTTTCTCTGCCCAGGGCCGCCATGAGCCTAGAGCCGCCCCTGAGTACTGCTGCAATAAATTATTTCATTGAAGGTCGTGCACAATCACTGCGCCACCGTGTTCCCATGTTTAATAATGTGCTTTAACTCCTATCATCATGAAAATGTTATCACGTTTACATCTCAGTATTTTAGTTATTCAGAGAGCTGTAATATCACGAATGTAATGGATTCTGTGTCCTGTCAGAGGAAGAGACAGCAGGCGCGTACACAAGCGTTACTTTTCACGCTGATCGGGATTTATGTAGCGGAAGAATGTAGAAGTTTGCGTACGCACAGATTCCTGCATCTGGATTATTATGTGCGTAAGCACATTTCGGCTTTAGTGCTTACGTCATGTTATAGTGCGAATTCTACGCACGGCGTTATGCATGAGGACCCAGGTGTTTATGGAAGCTTTTGCATCAGAAAATATGCTGTGATAGTTATTAGAAGATATGTATGAGATTGACGCAGTAATTTCAACTCCTAAATATTTTATACTACATATTGATGACAGACGGTAGGGAGAATTAACAGCATATATCATTAAGAGGCAAGAGAAGCGATTTAGACAAAATAATTTTGTAATTGGACAGAGCTTCATAACATCTGAACAGTCCTAGAACACAAGGAATGTCATTTGGGGCATTACCTATATAGACGAGAATGTCATTGGTATATAAGGATATTATATGACTAGAATTTGAAATTGAAAACTGAAATAGGAGTTATGAGCTGGGAATTATGGATGGAAATTGCGAGTGGTTCAAAAGATAAGTTGAATAAGACAGCCTTGCCTAGCTCCCCTACTAGTGGAGAAGGGAGATATTTGAATTAGACAAGAGAACTACAGAGGGGGAGGAGTAAAGAGTTTTCACCAGATTTATAAAACTTGAACCTAGGCCCATTCTGTCCATGTCGCCCTTGGCAGCGCAAAGTCCCACACCCACAACGTCGCCTGTGGTGTTCCACAGGGCTCTGTGCTGGGCCCTATCCTTTTTACTATCTACATGCTCCCCCTTGGAACTGTCATTGGCAGACATGGTTTATCGTTCCATTGCTATGCCGATGACACTCAGCTTTACCTCAGGACTACTCCCACCTCCTCTACTGCTCCTCTGCCAACATCTACATTGTCTACCTGCCTGGAGGAGATAGAGGCATGGATGAGGCTCAATTTTCTTCAGTTGAACAGATCCAAAACAGAAGCCATCTTAGTTGGTACATCACATCATCTTCGCTCTTCTACCATCACCAGTATTACTTTCTCTGGCCAAAATATTCCTCTTTCCACATCTGTTACTAATTTGGGTGTTAGAATGGACTCCCAACTTACTTTTGACACCCACATCAAATATCTCTGTAAGTCATCTTTTTACCATCTCAAGAACATCGCCAAACTCCGCCCATTACTCACCCTGGCAGATGCAGAGAAGCTCGTCCATGCCTTTGTCTCTTCCAGGCTGGATTACTGTAATGCACTCCTCATTGGGATTCCTGGCAAGAGTATCCAGAGACTCCAGTATATACAGAACAGCGCTGCCAGGATCCTGATGAGGGTGCGAAAGTATGATCACATCACCCCAATCCTGAAAACCCTTCACTGGCTCCCTGTTTCATTCAGAATAGAGTACAAGGTCTCCCTTCTTACCCATCAGTGCATTTATGGACATGCCCCTCTTTATCTACAGGAACTCCTTACCCCCCATAACTCCTTACGTTCCCTCCGCTCTGTACTCACTAACACTCTTCAAGTCCCCAGAACTAAGCTCAGCAGCATGGGTGACAGGGCGTTTTCATCGGTGGCGCCGAGGCTGTGGAATGCCCTCCCTGATTACCTGAGAGCCCCACAGTCGACTGAGGCCTTTAAGCGAAACCTAAAAACTCATCTTTTTAGAAAGTCATTTTGTTAAAGTATTTTATAGACTCTTCTGTTCTTTTTTTTATTTTATTATTCTATTTTTACTCTGTAGCACTTTGGGATTGCTAAAATATAAAGTGCAATATAAATAAAATGTATTATTATTATTATTATTATGTTTTGCCATTAAATTTGCCAATTGATACAATCAAAATCCTTTTTGGCATCCAGGGAAAGGAGTGTAACAGGGCTAGGAAGGGAGGGAGGTGAATTAATGACATGCAGAAGTCTTCTCATGTTATCTGAGGCTAACTTTGAATGTATGAAACCAGACTGGTCAGGGTGGATTAATTTGCTAGCAGTTTTGTATCCATATTAATGAGCGAGAGGGGTCTGAAACTCTGACATAGAGTAGGGTCTTTACCTTGCTTCAAAAGTTATGTAATAACTGCAATATTAATACTATGGTTTAAATGGCCAGAGGAGGCAGCTGCATTGATAATCTCAAAAAGGAGGGAATCGATAAGTGTTTCTATAATGCAGAAATGACCTCAGGTGGAAGCCCATCCATTTCTGGGACCTTGCCTGTGCTCATTGAGTCTAACACCTCTTTACATTCCATCAAAGAGATGGAAGACTCTAGAAGAGAAGCCTCTTCCTTCGTGAGACAAGGGAATGGAGGGGTGTTAAGGAATGATTTGATATCTGAGGGAGTGGTACCAGTGTTATCAGTAAATAGTTTAGAGTAGTAATCTACAAATTCATTATTTATTATCAGGGGATCATTAGAAATTGAGCCAGATTTAGTATGGATATAGTGTAAGGTATGGAAGCGAAAAAGGAATTTTTCTTAATACTAACCACAAAAAGTCTACTCAGTGTGGCCCCAGAGACATAATAGTGAGCCCTGGATTAAGAATTCAGCTCTTTGGATTAAAAGGCTGTTAAATTCGGATCAGTAATACCTGTTCTTTATTAACCACAAAGGGGCGTGCTCTTTTTAAGGATGAAAGTTTAGACTTGAGGTCTTTTATTTTTTGGAATTTAGTACATGCCAAATGTGAGGAAAAGGAGATAGTAAAGCCCCGAATGAGACTTTTAATTGCCTCCCAGATGGAAGCATCAGAAACCAACAAAGCAAGGTTCCATGATATGAAAATATAATCAGTGCAAGACTGCCACCAGTAATTTCTAACTCATGTTGATTTTCATAGTTATATTTAATTAACCCTTGAATTACATTAAATCCTTTTCCTTATGTTTAATAATTCATTCTGTTACAGCTTCATATATATGGGCTGAAGAAAATGCAAGTTCCCCATCTGACCCAGAAGTGCTAGCAAGTCATGTGGACAGAAGGACAGAAGCACTCCCGGGTCAAGGACTATTTAAAGTACTACTGGAGACCCAGCAAATGAGCCGGAGTTGGGAGGTAGGAGACAGAGCTTGCTGGGAGGTGTGGAGGAGAGAATTGTCTTTAGTGATTGCGCTTATCATTGTCATTATTAATACTTGCCTTTATATGGTGATTGTGGTGCTTAGAGGCACTATTACAGAAAGTAAAAGAATTTAAACACCTTTTTATACTTTTACCTGTTGTCCTGGACATCTGTCTTTTGGGTTAGAGGAGTGACAGCACCTTCTAGTGTCACAATATATATATATATATATATATATATATATATATATATATATATATATATACTGTATATATTGTGAGAGGAAGCCCGAACACTATCAGACAGACACCAGTACAATTACAAAACACATGTTTAATAAAGACAAATGTCCCACACAGCACACAGTGCTCCCGCACCAATCACCCCCAAATTACGGGCCTTTAACTGTCCGTGGGCCACTTTTCTTCTCACCGTTGCTGGAGCTTCGTCCTACTCCAACTCCCGACTCTCGCTCCCCGACTATAGGAAGGCGGCCCCTTTTATAGTCACCCGGATGTGCCCCAGGTGCTTGCTGATGTCGTTCCGGTTGCACTTCCTAGTGTGGTGAAAGTGCCGCATGAGCACCTGGAAGCACTCCGGGTGTCCCTGGAAGGTCCTTCCTCCACCTTCCCAGGTGTGGAGGAAGTGCAGATCTCCCAGACTTTATGAGGCTTGGGGCACCCCCTGGCAGTAGCCACAGGCCCCAACGGGTTTGAGCCTCCCTGCTCCTTCCCTGTGATCCCCCTACTATCCAGGGCGGTTGTCCCCTTGTGGCCCGGGGGACGTATAGATTGCCTCCCGGTCCTTCCAGGCGTCCTCGCCAGGTCTGACACCCAGCCTCCTGCCACAATATATATTGTCACAAGAATAGCCAAGAGACATTGGGAAGGTTTGGGGCAGCCACCCGTATAAAATTTCCCGGCTGCAAAATCTGTCAAAAGACAAAGACATGTTCACACAACATTCCAAAACAGAACAGAGTATCCTCTTCCTCATGGGGGAAGTGATGTCATCAGGACCGGTACCAGAAGTGACATTATTGGCTACCCCAAAACAGGGCAGGATTTCCCGAGAATAGTCTGTAAGGAATTGAGAGGGGGGAATTAGCACAGTTCGCCACCCCCTGGTCTGGCGTGGAACTTCATTTATTCAGGCCCTTTGGTTGTCCCCTAACCATGTGTGTGTGACAGGACCCCCCCCTCAGCCCAGACCCACCGGGATGGCCACCCTGCATCAAGAGGTCGTGAAAGCCAAAGAGAGCTTCGGCATTTGTGTGGAGAGAGCCCTTCCAATGAATGAGCAAGAACTTCTAAGGCTGCAGGTCAAGGAACCACCTAGTGACCCAAGGGTTGAACTCCTTGTATAGAGCCATCCACTATAAAGGTGCATGGTCCGTAGCAAGTGTAAACTCCCGACCCAGGAGGTAGTACCTGAATTGTGTAATCTCCCAGTTGATTGCAAGAGCCTCTCTTTCCACCGCCGCATACCTGGTCTCCCGATCCAGCAGTTTCCGGCTCAGGAACATGATGAGGTGTTCAGCACCATCGACGCTTTGGTTCAGCACTGCTCCTAGGCCTGTGTCTGAAGCGTCCGCCTGGAGAGTGAAAGGAAGGGCAAAGTTAGGAGCTTTCAAAACAGGTGCTGACATCAGGGCCCATTTTAAGTCACTGAATGCATCTTCTGTCACATCAGTCCATATCACAGTGTTGGGGACCCTCTTCTTTGTTAAATTATTCAAGGGTGCCGCTCTCTCCGAAAAGCAAGGCACAAACCGGCAGTAGTACCCGGCTAAGCCGAGAAATGCTTGGTCATGCCGATTGGTTTGCTGACGGGGCCATTTCAAAATGGCATCTATTTTGGACCACTGTGGTTTCACAGTACCACGACCCATCAGGTAGCCTAAATATTTGGCTTCCTTCAACCCAAAACAAAATTTTTTGGATTTATCCGAAGACCAGCCTCACCCAGCGTCCGTAATACCGTTTGGACGTGCTGTAGGTGTTCCTTCCACGTGGAATAGATGACAACGTCATCTAGGTAGACAGCACTATACGAGTTATGGGGGCATAGCACTTTGTCCAACAGATGCTGGAAAGTTGCAGGAGCCCCATGTACCCCGAATGGAAGGACACGATACTGCCAGTGTCCACTAGGGGTGCTAAACGCAGTCTTGACCTACGCGGAGTCCGTTAAAGGAACCTGCCAGTACCCCTTGGTCATATCAAGTGTGGTCTAGTATTCCTCCTGTCCCAGCCTCTCAAGGAGGTCGTCCACTCAAGGCATACGATAAGCGTCAAATTGGGAAACCTGATTAAGTTGCTTCCATGGTTTCAGCATATTCACATGATATACCCGCTCGCTCGGCCAACGATTGGGCTGTTTCACCAAATAGTCGACGAGCCCTTTCTTCTCCTTAACCTCGTATGGTCCCTGCCAATGGGCAAGTAGTTTAGAGTGGGAGGTGGAAACCAATACCATGACCCGATCCCCCGGTTGGAACTCCCGTCGTGTCGTGCCACGGTCGTAATAGTGGGTCTGTGCTGCTTGTGCCTTCTCCATGTAACTTTTTAGGATAGGTCGAATTTTCGCATAACTGTAAAATATTAATTGAGGGAAGAACCTCTCCTTCCCACCCTTCTTTCAAAATGTCCAATATGCCCTGTGGTTGTCATCCATATAATAATTCAAACGGTGAGAACCCTGTCGAAGCTTGAGGGACTTCCCTGTCCGCAAAGAGGATGAGGGGGAGGAGTTGACCCCAGTTCCTTCCGTCAACGCTGACCACCTTGCGGAGCATCTGTTTGAGAGTCTGATTAAATCTCTCAACTAGACCGTCAGTTTGAGGATGATACACCGCGGTATTTAGATGCTTTATTTTAAGTAACTTGGCCGTCTCCCTCTACGTCTCTGAGGTAAATGGTGTCCCTTGGTCAGTAAGGACTTCCTTAGGGATGCCCATCGCGAAAAGACTGAGCGCAACAGAACAGCTTCTGGATATCAGGTTTCATAATCCACGAGGACTAATATATATTTATGTCCTCGGGCTGAGGGTTCCAAGGGTCCTATGATATCGACCACTATTCTCTCAAACGGGACATCAATTAAGGAAAGGGGAACAAGAGGAGCACTGTCCCTCCTAGGAACTTCCCGTAGTTGACACTCTGGGCAAGAGATACAAAAGCGGCGAACCTCCTCGTTAATTCCCGGCCAATAAAATCGGAGCTTAATTCGCTCCAATGTTTTTTCAGTGCCCAGGAGGCCTCCTAGCAGGTTCGCGGAATCAGCAACAACGTCCGTACCTCCCCCTCATGTTCATTAACCTGATATAACAAATCATTTTCAATGACAAAGTGGGGACCCTATGGCATGGGCTGATCGGTGCATTGACAGTTGACTATTACCACTGCATTCTTTGTAAACCAGGGAGTCATCATTCCATTGTTTCCTTTTAAACGAGGCCGACTTTTGTCTAAATTGAAAACCTAGATCAGAGAGAGGGTCTGGTCTGACCTCAAGGGGCGGGGAACCAGCCCGATCCATCGAGGCGCACTCTGGTGACATCACGGGTTGCAAAGGACCGGGAAGCTCCCCATCCACCTCTTGGCTTCCCACACCGCTGTTCGCCGGCTGAGTACACAGCGTGGAGACAACCTGCAACGTATTATACCCGTCTGTTACTAGGCCAAAATTAGTATTGGGAGTAAGTAGTACTTCACCGCTTTTAATATTAGACCAGTCCCGCCCTAGAATCACAGCAAAAGGGGACTTCGGGAGGACCGCTATGGGGATCTTTTTTACCAGTCCTCCTTGGCTGATGAAACATCGGGCGGTTTTATAGTAACGGATATCTACGTGTACACAGGTTATACTGGTCTTTACATTTATCCATTGTCACGGCAGTACATAATGGCGGTCAACAATGGAAATGCTGCTGCCGGAGTCAAATGGGGCTTCCACTTTGAATCCATTAACAATTACCACTCCCGTATGAGGCATTGATAGGGGGTTTGATAGTGCGCACAATCCACCTCCCCCTCTCCGCTTACATCCTGCCTCATCCCCAAGTTAGTGGCCCCGGAGACTCCGGCGCAAACTCCGGCTTGTACCGAGGGAGCAGTTTAGCAGGGATGTAACCTCTATGGCGTCCACCATAGGACTGTTCTGCTCTCCCAGACTGTAAGGTTGTCCTGGTGGTTTCTAAGAGCCTGATGAGCTTGTATATAATAGTGAATTCCCCTTAGACCGGCTGGGTGAAATGCTCAGGTATTTTATTCAAAAAAAATAAAGCAGACCACCTTTTTTACTATTTGAAAGGTGGAGCATTTAGAGGGATTCAACCACTCAGCCACCTTTTCCCAAAGAGCATCCACCTGCTCTTGGGTAGATCTCTCGGGATTTAGTTTCCAGGTCTGCAAAAACTTCACCTGCTGGTCTAGGGAACCCCCACCCTTCTCTGGGGCATTGGCCCGGGCAGGGAGGATGGCCCTCTCGTCTGAGAGGGTATAATAAGTCCCTGTCGCTTCCCCCACAGAGACCAGCCCAGTTCTGTGTGTCCCCTTGACACCCTCCCTATGCATTCCATGTGGCCCAGAACTAGACAAAGGAAGTGGAGTCTGCACCGGTTCTTTCCAGAATCCGGGACGAAGCCCCCACCCGGAAACTCTGCCCCAGTACTCCAATCCCATTTTCTTCAGGGATTCTTCCATACTGCCGACTACGCGACTGTCACAAGAATAACCAAGAGACATTGGGAAGGTTTGGGGCAGCCACCCGAATAATATTTCCCGGCTGCAAAATCTGTCAAAAGACAAAGACATGTTCACGCAACTGAGTCCAAAACAGAAGTGAGTATCATCTTTAAGATGGCAGCTTTTAAACCCTCACGGGGGAAGTGATGTCATCAGGACCTGAACCAGAAGTGATGTCATTGGCTACCCCAAAACAGGGCGGGATTTCCCGAGAATGGTCTGTAAGGAATTGAGAGAGAGAATTAGCACACTTCGCCAACCCCTGGTCCGGCGTGGAACTACATTTATTGAGGCCCTTTGGTTGTCCCCTAACCACGTGTGTGTGATAGGACCCCCCCCAAAGACCCGCCGGGTTGGGCTTCCTGCATTGAGAGGTCATGAACACGAGAGAGAGCATCGGCATTGATGTGGAGAGAGCCTGCATGCATGCAGAAACTCTCTTAAATGCTCAGTTAAACAGTATTATTTCAATGAGAAACAAACACACTTCTAAAGAAGCTCTGTGCAGGATTATCCATGGTGCTGCAGCAGTTCAGGGGGGCTGCCTCTGGCGTCCCAGGGAAGATAATACCCCAAACGTGCTCTCTCCCTCGGTCCTTCCAACCAGCTGGCTTCCGGCCAGGCAATGGCCCTGGCCATCCGTTATAGTATGCAAGGCTGACAATTTGAGCAGTTACGAGATTGTACCTAAGTACATGTGTGGTAATCTGGCTGCTAGATGTTACTAATTTAAACAAGAGTTGACTTTACGTAGTGAAAAGAAAAAGCACTTACCTGTTTTAATTGGCAAAGTGCAGGGGCGAGTTTCAGCAAGGATTTTAACTTCACCTTTGGCAGTTAAGTGTGGTGCGGTGCTGGCGACGGGTCAGGCACACCTCCTGGTCAGGGCTGCTGGAGGACACTGCATGTACCCCATCATGGAGGCGGGTGTCTCCATAGCCCCTGCCATTAGCAAAGAGAAAACTGTGGAACGTTTTAGTTTAGTTAGTTTCGTGCATGCATCCATTAGTCTGAGAAAAAGAAAAAGTCCTGAGGTAAGGTTACAAAGACAAAGTAGCTTACTTTCATAGAACGTATCGGCTTGTCCGAAGGGAGCGCGTGGGGATGCGCTCGTGCTCTGGCAAGTGCATTCTAGGCCACTAGCCTATTTAATACCTGCCTTGCAGGAACTGTAGCACTTGTGCAAAATGCATGTGCGTCAGTCTCAATTGGTGTAAGGGAGCAGCGTGTCGCAGGATTGGGTGAAGATTTCAATCTCAGGTACAAGAGGCACTTCCTGTTTGTTTGTTTTTCTTGTTTATACACTTTTTTTCTTGTAAATATTTTTGTAGATTCATGGAACTCTGCTTTGTGTAGTTTCTTCCTTATTGTTTAATTTCTTTAGGAAGACTACAGTTTTGTATATTTATTTGTTTTTCATTTTGGTACTGGGAAATTCACTGTAAATATCATTCACTGTTTTTTATTGGGACATTATTTTTTTATTTTGTGCACCTGTAAATAAAACCCACTTTTGTTTTTGGAAATTACCACCTTTTGGTGTCTGCATCTTCATGTCTGACTTCTCAATATGCGCACTATGTAGTCTGGTGCCAACCTTGCCACTACACAGGGTGTTACACACTGTGCTATTGTGACATTCTTTTGAGTTAATAAAGATAATAATGTTACTGAGTTAATAAAGGTATTCTTATAATCATAACCTGCATGTCTTTTTCAATACGAGCAACTGTAAACCTTTTGCCCGCCATTTTCCAACCTGCTGAATCCGAACACAGGGTCATGGGGGTCTGCTGGAGCCAATCCCAGCCAACACAGGGCACAAGGCAGGAACCAATCCTGGGCAGGGTGCCAACCCACTGCAGGACACACACAAACACACCCACACACCAAGCACACACTAGGGCCAATTTAGAATCGCCAATCCACCTAACCTGCATGTCTTTGGACTGTGGGAGGAAACCGGAGTGCCCGGAGGAAACCCACGCTACTACTGCGCCACCGTGCCACCCTATATATACTGTATATATATATATAGTCAAATGACACACCTTGATACAACAAAAAGGTTTGGGGCAGCTACATGTATACTTGAAGTTTGGCTGCAAAAGGAAAATTTGAATAATAGGTTTTGCAAATACAGGAGGAATGTGGTGGTTTTTAAAGCCGGTCAGGAGAAATGGCGTCATCTGGAGAGGAACAGGAAGTGATGTCATCAGACCCAAGACCGGAAGTGACATCATCAATTCCAGGCAGAATTTACCATGGCTGGTCTGCAGGGAGAAAAGAGAAAATATCAGTGCAGTCTGTCACCCCCTGGTGTGGCATAGAATTACCTTCTTTTGAGCCCTTTAGCTGCCTCCCCTGTGTGCATGTGTGACAATATATTAATATATACTAGTAATGCATTGTAAAAGATTATTATATATTAACTAAAAGTTGCATACGATGCACCATCTTTTGGAAAGACAGAGACATAACAACCAGACGGATACACAGCCAGGCACACAATTACTTATTCTTTTATTAAGGTGGATTTTGTCTTATACTTTAATTTAAATTGCAGAAGAAAATCCAGATTAGTGGATAAAAACGGGTGCTACTGAGAAATCTGTGCTGCCTGAGACACTCGTCCAACACAGAGCACAGTAAGTCAGCGGATTCTGTCAACATGCAGCATTCTAGGAGGTAGATGGATGAGCACAATTAAATACTTATCAGGGATATAACACTGCAAGAGACCAAAAGCCTAGAGGGGACAATGAAAGTATTTGTCTTCTGAATTTATGAGCTGAATTATAATTAGTAAACAACAAATAAAATGCATGCTTATATATTAAATTGTAAAATGGTAATCTGTCTCTTTCTTTGTACTATATTTTCAGAAAATGTGTAAACACTTATTTATATATTTTAAAATTTAAAAAAAAATCAGGTAGACTGACATTTGTGTGTCATCTACAAAGCTTATTTACAAAGGAAAGGTAAAATGAAAACGTTCTCAAATTTCAGGGGTATGGTTTGGGGATCCTTCATTTTGTAGGTAGAAAATGATTAATGTCCCAGGAAAAGGTCACTCTGAGTATGTGTAGAAAATGTTATGAGCAGAATCACAAAATCAGTAGAAAAGGGGTCTAGTATCAGCTGGTGTGCTGCATGTCAGCAGCTCCTTGATGTACTGTACACCCATTTTAACAAGGGGATTGCCTCAATGACTATTTGAGTGAACTCATATGTTCTAATTGAAATACAATCAACTCTGTCAGAAGCAGCTGTTTTTGGCAGTGGCAGGAGCAGATTAATAACAAGAGGCTAAATGCTTCTAAATGTTAACAGCGACTGGTTACTTGAAAATTCAAATGGAAGCCTATTAAGGGATTACTAACCTTCCTTGATGTGATTCGTATCATAAACTGAAGAATCTTTTAAAACACTTTTACAGAATGTTATATGACATCTTACATTAATATACAGGTTTCTGGAGTTTGCTAATATATGTAGGCTTAATATGTATAACTGAGTAAATACTGAAAATGTGAATTACATTTAATGGAATCATCTCTTGTCTAGCATAATCCTTTATACTTTAATGCGGGTGAGTTGGAATACACCTAGAAAAATTAGATTAATATATTTCAGAAAATTTAATTAGCATGGCAAACAGCCTAGGGATGGTAGTCTCATGCTGTCTAGGTGGGCTCTGGTCCCCAATGGGTTTGAATTGGGTTAGAAAGGTTTCAGAACATTATGTTAATGGATTCAGATATTTTTTAACTAGGAGAAAACATAGCATTCTTTAATTTGCTTAATCTAGTTTTTCAAAATGTTTTTCCCTGTTTGAGTTGACAAAGCTTTATATGGCCCAGTCTGACTTGCTTTAGTACCAAGAGACCCAGTCTGTCACTAGCTTTAGTACTATGAAAGTGCTGTAATGCAGTGCTTTGAGATTTTGTTTAACCTCAGATGAAGCGTTTCTTTTACTGCTCAGCCAACAGCCCCATCATCACCTTTAGTTATGAGCTCTGCTGTAATGACCAAAGGATTGAGACAGAGAGAACAAATAGCCACATTGAGGTTCCTGCACAGAACTGCTGCTGTAATTTGAGGAAGCCAGAGTAGAGCCACTGTTTCTTCAGAAGGAGATTAGGCTGTTTAGGGGGTTTGGCCATTTAGGGAGGTTATAATACGCTCTGGAATATAGTCTAAAATATGTGTTGTACCAGGGAAGCACGGAAGAAGAACACCCAGGCATGATAATGGGTTATACTCTCGATGGTCAGGGAGCATCTGGGAAGTTTGCAGAATATGCTATGGACTATTGGTGAGGATTGTGTAGCCCCATCTGTCCAACTTGCAATGTGACTAAAGTAGATTGAAAATGAAGAGAGGGGCTATGAACTGGAAAGCAGGCCTTACATGAAACCTTTAGTCATTTAGTTGATTCATCACTGTCCATAAAAGGAGAGTGCAGTCATCCTTTTTTATCCAATGTGTCTTTACCTGATTTTCATTTTGCCTGTTCTTGTTTTTATACCACAGATTAAACATTCATACTGTGTTTTGGTATAAGTTACATTTCCTCTAAATCGTCTTTGAAAAAATTATGACACCTTAGTTCAAGAATAAGTTTAGTATGTTGTCTCTGAGTTGCAGATATGCTTTAGGAAGACTCTTGGATGCAGTGATAGAAATAATACAAATAATACAGTACAACTACTTTACTACTTTACTTAATTTATTTTAGGGCTACTTTTACTTTTACCACACTACATTTTTATGTCAAACAGCATACTTTTTACTTCATTACATTTTCCAACAAGTCCTCGTTATTTGTTACAGAGGCCAAATTATCATGAATTCATGAAACAGACCTATCATGTGTGCAGTGTTGCGCAAGTTCACACCTCACAAGAACTAGCTCAAAGTTCAGTTCACACAGATTAAAATGAATACATTCATGTTCATAGTTCACCATTTCAATTTTGAACTAGTTCATGTTCAGTCTACTTTATATTTTTTAAGGAGTGAGAATAAATGAGCCATGAGCTTACTTTTTTCAATTTTTCATTCCTTATATTAGGCTATTACAGTGTTCTTGAATAAAATACAATAATTATGAAAGCTTATTTTATTTAAATACACTTTATTGAGTTATACCCAGCAACAAACATGTATAACCATATATACTTATATCCTCCCGGAGAAAAAAGAAATTAAATAGATACAAGTATACATATAAAGTACTGCTCTATTTCCAACCGTGTGACACAAATGGTGACTGTGGAACCAGCGTGTACATGAACTAACCTATTACACTGCCTGTCAAAATTCATGTCACATATTGCATGTCCAATGGGGAAAAATATAAAGTGGCCTCGCAAAGTACATTTTTCTATAAGCAAAAGCGGAGCTTCACCACGTACTCATGTCAACGGGGCTGCAGCTTAAGCACAATCAGGCAGACACAGACAGTGCCTATTTGATTTTACATTATTTTTTCCAAATACAAGTAAATGGCAAAAATTTCATACGAAATAAATATTTGTAAAAATTCACTGTTTGGGCTCATCCAAATATCGTATTCAGATTCGGCTCTACCCCTACTTTACAAGGTAAGGCAAAACATTTAATCTGGACCTAAACCAGATCCAGAATGTCACATAAAACTCAACTAGCTCACGTTCAAGTTCCTTACTTGCAAATACGTTGCGTTAAGTTCACTGTTCTTAGAAAAGTTAGCTTGGTTCAATGAATGGGTCTTCTTTTGAACTAGTTCATTGCACAAACACTGCATGTGTGGTAAACTTCAGTTTAGTTCATGTATCATTCAAAAATCAAAGCAAAATAGCGTGCTTTACCATTGCTCCTTTTTTAGTTTGTTCTCATCCTTCTCGCTGAGCACATGGAACCGAGTGTGCACTTTCCCACTGTCATATTTGAAACAGCACCGAAAAATCTCTGCTTTCAAAAGTGTGCCTTCAAATTTAAAGAAGCATGCTGAAGTAAGCATTTTTTCCCTCTTTTAAAGCTATCTTATGTGGAGCCCCTAAAGTCCCTAAAAGTGGTGTCTTTTTTAATTGTCTCCAAACAATATTTTATAGGTACAAGTAATATCTTGAGACCATAAGTTACATATCTGTGTGAACAATATCCATATGTTGTAGGTCAGATTCTTACAAGTTCACTTGCTGAAAACGCTAGACTGATCCTGGCTGTAAAAGTTGCTGAATAACAGTAGAAGCACAAACTCCAATATTCCAGTGAGAGTCTTGTGGCCCGTCAGAGATCTTTGTTGTTTCTTGTTATGTGAGAGTGAATAAAAAGGATGCCAGCTTCTCCTTCCATGCAGAGCATTAGTATTTTTTGATTGCTAACGTCATAGAATTTGAGCTTCAGTTTGCCCTGCCAACCAAAATCTACTAGTGCCACAATGACTAAGGAAAATATATTCTGTAGGTGGCTTATTAAGTGAATAATCTAGTTTTGTATGTACAATTCACTTTTGAAAAGCAATTCAACATTTAACCACAGACTTGACAGTAAAAGGCATTATGGTGTAATTCAAAGTCAGGGAAAGGGACACCACCATCTGACCTCTTCGCAGCATCACAGTATAATTCTTTGACTGGTGGTCTGTTATGATCAAGAGGAATAAAGAATAAAAGGCAAAGTAGGCAAGTACTTAGGAGGGGGAGGCAGAGGCATCATTGAGCTAACAAAATTAATGCCCTGAAACAACTACATTTTAATCATTGGCCGGTTTCGTCTGGAGGGAGGGGGGATGGAGGACTAAGAGGAAATGAAATCTCAGCCACCCTTCAGAATATGGCAAAAAATGATATAATAGTATATATATATATAGATATATATATATTATATATATATATATATATATATTGTAGCAGATATGGCTTTGATCCACCTCTTGAACCCTCAGGTACCACTCCAAACACCGGATAAAAGTGTAATTATTATTTATTAAATAATAATACTGTGCACCAAGTACTCTACACTCCTCACTACACATACAAATCAATAAACACCACAATAATCACAATTCCTCCTCGCCCAGACACTTCGCCACCCTACCTCCCAGCTCAGCTCAACGTCTGGGCTTTCCCCAGAGTCCTTTATACCCCCTGACCCAGAAGTGGTTCCTGTTCAAACCCCACAAGTCCTTATTCCTTCCGGGTCAGGGTAATCAGTCCTTTTCTTCACCCCGGGAGCACGGCGTTTCTTCCCGTCATGTGACCATGACGTACTCCCGGGTTATAGGTCACATACGAGCCTCTGAGTCCCCAAGGTATCCAGCAGGGCTGCGTATAAAAACTACATAGTCCATGAGGCCCTGCTGGAACTTGGGGCACGTCCATGCTGTTGGGAGAGCTCCTCCTGGCGGCCTGGGGGTGAGGGCCGGAATATGTAGCCGGCCATTCATCACAGTTCCCCCCCCTTAGCGATGACAACTGGGGCGGAGCGTCCAGCCCCGTGAGGGACATCCTCCTCCAGGAGGACGCGTCAGTTGGGCTACGGCCATGCTGTCTAGACCCCTCAGAGAACCTAGGGGGAATGGTGTATCGATGGGTCCTCCATTCCCCTGTCCTCCGGGGACAACTTCGCCAAACGTGGCCCAGCTGATGACAGTGATAACACCACCGTCGTCCTCCCGGTTGTCTTTTTCGACGAGACCAGAAACATCTCGGAAACTCCGTCAGCATCATCTCCGCCCCTTTCTCCGCTAAGGAGGGTTTTACGGCCGCCCTGCCGCTCTCAGCCCTTTTCTCTATCTTGTCAGGAGACCCGCGGTTAATTTCGGGGATCTCCTGCTTTCTCTGGGGCTTGTGCACAGCTTGAGTCTCTCTATGGTGAAGACAGAGCCTCTTTGCTTTTTGCACGCCCGTTGTCCTTTGTATTTTAGGAGGCGGCGTCATTAGCACCACATCGCTCCGGGTAACAGCACTTTCCAGCTGCCCCGGTTTGATTGGCACTTCCTCCGCCCCTCCAGTAGCGAGCGACAACTCCCTCATCACGCGGGTCGGGGTCTTGAGGTCCGGAGCACTTCGGAAGGCCGCGTCACACGCATGCCCCGGCTCGTCCGATCCTCCCCCTGACCACTCGGTTATTGTGCCACACTCTACTGTCGGGTTCACAGTGCTTTGACACCCGCTACTTATTAATTGCGGTGCCGGATCGCACTGTGTCCCCTTATTATATTCGGTACGGCTTGGGCTTACCTGTACCGCTGCATCACGTGAGACCGGGGCTTCTCGGCCTAATCGACGCAGGTATTCCATCAGTCCCTTTAGCGGCGCCTCGGCTGAAGCTCCCAGCTCCTCCACACATTCCTTTACTTCCTTCAGTCCCTGAAAGAAAGTATACATGGGCTCGAGGTATTTCTCGAGCTCCCGTACGTCCACACACTTAGTTACTTTGGCCGGAGGTAATTTCGCTTCCTCATTCCCCTTACCTGCCGGCCGGAAGCCAATGAGCACGTCCCCTCTGGGCACGTGTTCGGTTGGGTTGCGCAAAGGCTCCTGGGCGTTGAAGTCTTTAGAGGGACGGCTGGCTGCTCCGAGCCGACTGAGATCTGCCTTTTTCTTTTTAACGGCAGATCCTTCAGTCACATCCCGCCCCTCTTTCTCTTTATTTAACTTCAGCGATGCTTCGTTCGCCTCCCCCCTCCCCTTCAGGGAGTCCGGAGTCGTCCGGGGAAATACGACCTCACTGACAGACCGCAACTGACCTCCTTTATCCCGGCATCCATCGCGCGCAGTCACGCGACGTGTGTCGGCGAATAAACAGGCCCCTTCCTGGTCAGGTGACTTTGTGTTTTGATGATGTCGTTCCCCACCTGCACCAGGATGGTCCACGTGATCGTCGTCCTCGAATAGGCTCCCCAGCTGTACATTTACAGACTCCTCGTCATCGCGGCCATCTTGCCCAAGTATGAGGCATGCGTCTTTCTTATATGCTTTCCCGAAGCGTTCGGCTTCTGTAAAATAAGAAAATACAGTTCCTTGCGCCTCGGGTTTTGTCGCGACACATACCTCTGACATATGAGGGGTTGTTTCAGGCTCCAGCTCAGTCATCTGTCCGCTGCTCTGTTGTTGCTGTAGCCACTGTTCTCTCACTATGTCGATTTCTGCTCTGGTTTCCGCAGGACCCGTCAGGTAAGACCACAGTGTCGTGGCATCCTCCGGTGGCCACATTTCTGCGAGGTTCTGTATCATTTGGGCTCGCCCATTCTTCCGCCTGGATTTTTTCCCCATCTCGTACCAGTAAGAGACGAGACTCATCACCGTCGCAGCGCTCTCTGTAGTGGGTGGTGTTTGCACCTCGGAGCGTTGAAGAGGGACCTTCTTGGGGTTTTCTGCCACCACAAAATTTGTTTTAAACACAGGTTCCCTGCCAACAGACGGCCAGAGAATCCTGCCGACTACGCCAGTGTAGCAGATATGGCTTTGATCCACCTCTTGAACCCTCAGGTACCACTCCAAACACCGGATAAAAGTGTAATTATTATTTATTAAATAATAATACTGTGCACCAAGCACTCTACACTCCTCACTACACATACAAATCTCTAATCAATAAACACCACAATAATCACAATTCCTCCTCGTCCAGACACTTCGCCACCCTACCTCCCAGCTCAGCTCAACATCTGGGCTTTCCCCGGAGTCCTTTATACCCCCTGACCCAGAAGTGGTTCCTGTTCAAATCCCACAAGTCCTTATTCCTTCCGGGTCAGGGTAATCAGTACTTTTTTTTCACCCCGGGAGCACGTCGTTTCTTCCCGTCATGTGACCATGACGTACTCCTGGGTTATAGGGCACATACGAGCCTCCGAGTCCCCCTACAGTGACTCCTGGTGGCCCCCAAGGTATCCAGCAGGGCTGCGTATAAAAACTACATAGTCCATGAGGCCCTGCTGGAACTCGGGGCACGTCCACGCTGTTGGGAGAGCTCCTCCTGGCGGCCTGTGGGTGAGGGCCGGAATATGTAGCCGGCCATTCATCACAATATACCACTGTAGACTTAATCAGCAGTAATAGGTGTCGACTGGAGCAGTCAGGAATAAATCGCATGTTAAGATATGAGGTAGAAGTAGATAAATAGGATCAAGAGCTAGTTCCAGGAGGCCAATAGGCGCTTGAGGGGTGCTCAAAATTCCCAGCGTTCATGGAGTCCAGAGCTTATATGAGCTCAAGAAGAGAAACCGAAGCATACAGTGCAGAGGCTCAAATCTCTGAGCGCATTGGGAGGGATAAGGATTTGAGTTAGCATTAGAGGAAGCAGAGATGTGGAATGGTGGGAATAGATCAGAGTAGAACTGAAAAATATATTATTCATTTAACTTGGGTTAGGTTAAATGTCTAATATCATAGCAAATAAGTCACATTTCCAAGCCTGGGGGCCAGTAATTTACTGGTTTTAGATGTAGAAGCATACTAATGTGCCCCACTACAATGAATATATTCCGTGATAACAGAACATTTAATTCAGCCCTGGTGCTTGCAGTGAGAGCTTTATGCCCCCGTGGCACACTAAAATAACTTCTCTATGGTAGATAAGGTGGGTAATAATATATATCTTTATATTGCATACTTCAGTATAAGACTTGTGAATCCTTAATTAATGCTTAATAAGGCTAAACAAGGATTTTATATTCACTAGTAATTTTACCAGTATTTCATCAGCACTTAATATGCCACACTGCAGCAAAATGAATAACTGCTTTACTGATACTTTGTAAGTGTTATTAAGAGCAAAATAAGCTGATGTTAAGGTCTTATTAATTAGAGTATTACAAATAGTAGATTTATTATAAGAAGTGAATAATGTATAGTGTTAACCAGCATCTTTAGAATAGCATACTTCTGCTCAGAGAGAGTGACCAGGAAAGGAAACTGGCATCCGTAGAAAGAGGAGCCAGAGAGATGTAAAATGTAAACTACAGTATGTGCAACTGACACCTGCTGCAAGGAAAAAAGAGGACTGTTTTCTAAAGGGTGTGGAAGACAACTAGCATTCTTACAAAGACTGGAGGAAAAAGTGTCTCAGGGCATTATCTCCCCTGGATCACTAGATGACAGCCTCCCTGGGTTGCAGTGGTGCCTTTGGATTCCAATAGGGCACCGTGGGAGATGGAGTCCTGCTACTAATGCCTGCTGAGTTCCATGGGTGTCACCAGGGTGTGCTGCAGGGATTGCAGAGCTCTACTTTGTTGGGCTTCCACCTCTCCCAGAAGTGCTTCTGGACCATGCTAAAAGGTCACTGAAAGTACTCCTGGGCGCAGCATAAAAGGACCCAGCTGCCACTTCTCCAGGAGCCAGAGTCGGGAGGTAGGTGATAAAGCTTGCTGGAGGAAGAGTGGAGATGGAAAGAGAGAAAGAAAAGAGACAAAGTGCTGTGGGCTTCTTTGTGCTTATTTGTACTATGCATGATACTGTGCTTGTGTGGGAAATGCTTGGGGAAGAGTTTCCCAAACTAAATGTGTGTTTCTAGACTTGTGTCTGTGTTGGGTTTGGGGAGCTGGTGCACCCCTGTAGGACACAAGGGTCAATTAAAAAAATGGGGTATCCAATCCTCCTGGAGTGCTTAGCTTGGTCAAGAACAGCACTGCAGTCTGTGAAAATAACACATTCACATTCATGAATTTTAAATATTTGTTTAGTCAGGTCCTGAAAGAATGGATCTCTGGAAGGGGTAGGAGTGTAGACAACAATAAATCCAATAGATCTTCTTACATCCAAACTGTGTGAGGGAGGCAGTTTATTAAAACTCAGACGTCAAGCTGAAACATAGATGGTGTCTCTCAGGTCTAACTGGTTGGTTGCTCTCCTTCACAGTCCATACTTTATTTCGATATCATCATGTGGAATTTTGGACCCCATGATAGTACTCAATGGGAAGTGGCTAATTGTTTTAATGATTTAAAAAATAAGTAAATAAAACATTACTTAGACTTTCATTGACAGTTTGTGTCTTATCCTCTTTCTCTTGATTATAAACTCAAATGGTCAGTTTGATGTATAATTCATTCACAAAATCCACTCATAATTATATAAACAATCTGATCTTATGATGAAGTGAGTACGATATCAGTGGCAGTGTGCAAATTTTAGTTATAAAAGCAGTGTGACTTAAGCTCTGTGGGACCCACTTCAGAATTCATGGATAGTAATTTACAGTGGGTACGGAAAGTATTCAGACCCCCTTCAATTTTTCACTCTTTGTTATATTGCAGCCATTTGCTAAAATCATTTAAATTAATTTTTTTCCTCATTAATGTACACACAGCACCTTGACAGACAAAAAAAAAGAATTTTTGAAATTGTTGCAGATTTATTATAAAAGAAAAACTGAAATATCACATGGTCCTAAGTATTCAGACCCTTTGCTGTGACACTCATATATTTAACTCAGGTGCTTTCCATTTCTTCTGATCATCCTTGAGATCACCTTCATTTGAGTCCAGCTGTGTTTGATTATACTGATTGGACTTGATTAGGAAAGCCACACACCTGTCTATATAAGACCTTACAGCTCACAATGCATGTCAGAGCAAATGAGAATCATGAGGTCAAAGGAACTGCCTGAAGAGCTCAGAGACAGAATTGTGGCAAGGCACAGATCTGGCCAAGGTTACAGAAAAATTTCTGCTGCACTTAAGGTTCCCAAGAGCACAGTGGCCTCCATAATCCTTAAATGGAAGACGTTTGGGACGACCAGAACCCTTCCTAGAGCTGGCCGTCCGGCCAAGCTGAGCTACCGGGGGAGAAGAGTCTTGGTGAGAGAGGTAAAGAAGAACCCAAAGATCACTTTGGCTGAGCTCCAGAGATGCAGTCAGGAGAGGGGAGAAAGTTGTAGAAAGTCACCCATCACTGCAGCCCTCCACCAGTCAGGGCTTTATGGCAGAGTGGCCTGTCGGAAGCCTCTCCTCAGTGCAAGACACATGACAGCCCGCATGGAGTTTGCTAAAAGACACCTGAAGGACTCTGAGATGGTGAGAAATAAGATTCTCTGGTCTGATGAGACCAAGATAGAACTTTTTGGCCTTAATTCTAAGCGGTATGTGTGGAGACAACCAGGCACTGCTCATCACTTGTCCAATACAGTCCCCACAGTGAAGCATGGCGGTGGCAGCATCATGCTGTGGGGGTGTTTTTCAGCTGCAGGGACAGGACGACTGGTTGCAATCGAGGGAAAGATGAATGCGGCCAAGTACAGGGATATCCTGGACAAAAACCTTCTCCAGAGTGCTAAGGACCTCAGACTGGGCCGAAGGTTTACCTTCCAACAAGACAATGACCCTAAGCACACAGCTAAAATAACGAAGGAGTGGCTTCACAACAACTCTGTGACTGTTCTTGAATGGCCCAGCCAGAGCCCTGACTTAAACCCAATTGAGCATCTCTGGAGAGACCTAAAAATGGCTGTCCACCAACGTTTACCATCCAACCTGACAGAACTGGAGAGGATCTGCAAGGAGGAATGGCACAGGATCCCCAAATCCAGGTGTGAAAAACTTGTTGCATCTTTCCCAAGAAGACTCATGGCTGTATTAGCTCAAAAGGGTGCTTCTACTAAATACTGAGCAAAGGGTCTGAATACTTAGGACCATGTGATATTTCAGCTTTTCTTTTTTAATAAATCTGCAACAATTTCAAAAATTCTTTTTTTTGTCTGTCAATATGGCGTGCTGTGTGTACATTAATGAGGAAAAAATTAATTTAAATGATTTTAGCAAATGGCTGCAATATAACAAAGAGTGAAAAATTGAAGGGGGTCTGAATACTTTCCGTACCCACTGTAGATACCGCACACAAGGAGCCCAGATTGAGAATGAGAGGGGGGAAAAAAGAATGAAAAAAAACCCAATAGTGGAAAAACAAGAAGAAAGTCAGAACTGTGCCTGAGCAAGTGCTGCTACTGAGAGGTGGCAGGCAGTCAGAAATGTGGCTCTACACAGTGCTCTAGGCATAGGTGCTCTAGGGTAAGTTCACTCTTGCTGGACCTCCTTTGTAGCAAGAGCAAACCAACCACTCTAAGAGATTCTCACGGACGTCAAGGGATGTTGGTGGGGGAAGGGAGCAGGCCTCGCAGAGTCCTTGCAGAGTGATTGCAGTGAGGACATGAGTCAGAACAAAGGGTTGACTGTGCCTGTTAGAGGACATCTCCCCTTGCTGAGGAGAATGTAATAGGTGAGCAGAGGAGATGTTATTGTTTAGAAGAAAGCACAAGGGCTCAAGAGGGATTTTAAAGGACAGATCCTTACTTACTTTTTACGTTTGATTTTACCTTTATATGGATTATTTATTAACTTATTTATTTATTCTGTACTGCAATTTTTGAACACTGCTGTGGTTAAAATCATGTGTGTCTTCATTGCCCAGTCCATCCTCGGCCATGACAATCAATGTACCGGATTTAAGGATGAGTGTGCCAGTTAAAAAAAAAAAAAATCTTACTAAATCCTTAAATGGAAATTGAAAATAACACAGTGAAAACATCAACTTGTCCACACAACCTAATACCAGAAAAGTAGGACGACTTGCTATAACATCGGTGTCCTTCAGCACATTCAAGGGTTGCTGTTATAAGTAGCATCACAGAATGTTTGGCTTAAGCTTTCACATCTTTGTTACAGCTTAACACTAGAATTACCAGAGCCTACGAAAAAACTCGTAGATCTGGCCCACCTTAAATCGCTTCTTAAAACTGTTCTCACCTCTCTGCCAACGTCTTTTGTCATCTAAATGTACTGATAAAGACATGCTGCCAGCAGCCGGCTATTCCATCCCCCCACCGACTTAGAACGTAAACGAAGTTCTCCCAGCTCATGCCTTGATTGATTATCTGGGAGTGAGTGGAGTTTTAGAATGGAAATAATAAATCACTATTTGGAACACACGCATTTCATGTGTGTTGCGTTTCTGCAGTAATCTGTGTAAACACATTTTTAAAACAGAAAAATTTTTTATATTCTAGTAACAAATGACAAAATGTAGGCATAAACTATATAATGTATGAAGCCTGAAGTCCAAATATCAAAGAAACACTTTCACAAAAGGTACAAAAAAAAAAAGCCGCCGCCAAAAAAAGCCACCTTAGTGTGGGACATTGACACCTATTTACTATGATTGGCGCCGTGGCACAACAGTATCAGTTGCTGACTGGGCAATCAGAAGGTCATGAGTTCGATCCTATGTGACTCCCTTATGAGAAGTGAAGTGTTCTTATTTTTACTATTTTAGAATAAAAAGATACATTTGATTTCAGTCTGTAACAGCCGGTGTAATTTATGATATTTGCAAAGGTTAACTTTGGTTTTTTTTTTTTTATTCACTTTTCATTGTCTCAGCCGTGTTCAGGATCCTTCCCTACCCCATGTAAAAGTATAATAAAACAAGTGCACTTTTATTCAAGAATATAACCGAAGAAAAAAGAAAGCAAGTTACAGTAGGCGGTTGATATGACAGCTTGCGTGGTGCAATGCTAAGAACTGCTGATTTCCATTCCGTGCTATATAACTGTTAACATTTGAATCTGATGATTGCATATAGCGCTGTCTTATTCAGTGTGCGCAAGAACATGCAGGTGGCCAGTTGCTGCGTGCTACAACGCACATTTTAAAAAAGAAAGAGACAAATATATGTGAAGAAATCATTTTATGACGTGAATAGGACCAATCAGAAAACATCGTCGAAGTAATGCAATATTATTTGAAAACGAACAGCGTCAGGTTGGGTGTGAAGTTATACTGGCGCTGTTTGAGTCAGATCAGAAGCTGAATAAGCTGAACAAGCTCCTGTTCTGACTCTAAGTAAAAAGCATGAATTAATTAACAGAAATAACCGCGATTGACATTTTAAACTTAACTATTTACAGTGCATACCAATTTATAAATTTTATGTCCGTTTTCAGTAGTAAGCTGCTCTTTGGGGGGGCGGGGGGGGGGGGCGTTAGAGCGTGTGAGCTCTACGGCAAATATAGGAGTGAGTGAGATCAAACCGGGAAATCTTGATCACACTTGGTTTGCGTCTGTACTTGCGCTGTTTCTTAGAGTCAGATCGGGGGTGGGGATGTTAGAGCGCGTGAGCTTATTCAGTTCTGCTGGATCAACGCATATGTTGATCTTTTTTTCTTTCAGTAATAGCGCCAACATAAATCCACACCCGATCTGACGCTGTTCGTTTTCAAATAATATTGCATTAGTGCGATGATGTTTTCACATATAGTGTCTCTTTCTTTCAGGTGTGTAATAGGAACCACAGCATAGAGAGAAGCATGTACATTGTAACAGGTACACATGTTGTAAATGTAGGAAAGACTATCCTTGCGTGTGTGTGAACAGTTAACATTTGAATCTGATTATTGCATATAACGCTGAACTTACTGCTCTGTACTATTCTATCCTCTGCATGTCCTGGAGTACAAAAGAAACAGCATACAGCAACATGTGGGGACTGGCAAGATCGGGAAAAAAATACGCATTCACTGATTACAAAACGCAAGATGTTATGCGAATGAATATGAATAATATGAATAATGTTGCATCCGTGCCACAAAGTTTTTTTCCGAAATGTACTATACAGGTCATAAAACGAATAATTCCAAATATCATATATACCTACGTCTGTGTTTTTTTGTTGTTTTGACATCATTCACCATAAGGTGCACTCTAATTCAGCATGAGCAGGACCACTCAATAAAACCGAATAAAAAAATCAAGTGACGGTGAGATACGAAGAAGGCAGATTCGCCAGCGTTTGTGTGTCAGCTTTTATCTCTCCAGATGAGAGAATGTCCAGATCCCTGGTGTTTGGGGGGGTGGGGGTTAGTATGTATCGTGATTGTGATTTAGATAGAATAAAAGTAAAAAAAAAAAGGTAACTTTTACAAGTCCTATAAATGCACACCGTGTGTTACAGACGCAAACCAAATGGATGTGTGTACTGTATAATATTAACAAAAAGAGCAGCTCACTACAGTACTGAAAATGGCAAATACAGTAATCCCTCCTCCATCGCGGGGGTTGCATTCCAGAGCCACCCGCGGAATAAGAAAATCCGCGAAGTAGAAACCATATGTTTATATGGTTATTTTTATATTGTCATGCTTGGGTCACAGATTTGCGCAGAAACACAGGAGGTTGTAGAGAGACAGGAACGTTATTCAAACACTGCAAACAAACATTTGTCTCTTTTTCAAAAGTTTAAACTGTGCTCCATGACAAGACAGAGATGACAGTTCCGTCTCAAAATTAAAAGAATGCAAACATATCTTCCTTTTCATAGGAGTGCGCGTCAGGAGAGAGAGAACAAAGCAAGCAGTCAAAAAAAAATCAATAGGGCTGTTTAGCTTTTAAGTATGCGAAGCACCGCCGGTACAAAGCTGTTGAAGGCGGCAGCTCACACCCCCTCCGTCAGGATCAGACAAAGAGAGAGAGAGCCAGAGAAAAATAAAGTCAAAAATCAATACGTGCCCTTTGAGCTTTTAAGTATGCGAAGCACCGTGCAGCATGTCCTTCAGGAAGCAGCTGCCCACAGAAAGTAGCAACGTCCCTATCGTCTAGGTGTGCGAACAGCCCCCCTGTTCACACCCCCCTACGTCAGTGCAAGAGAGAGAGAGAGAGAGAGAGAGAAAGTAAGTTGGGTAGCTTCTCAGCCATCTGCCAATAGCGTCCCTTGTATGAAATCAACTGGGCAAACCAACTGAGGAAGCATGTACCAGAAATTAAAAGACCCATTGTCCTCAGAAACCCGCGAAGCAGCGAAAAATCCGCGATATATATTTAAATATGCTTACATATAAAATCCGCGATGGAGTGAAGCTGCGAAAGGCGAAGCGCGATATAGCGAGGGATCACTGTATAGGAGTGAGTGGGGATCGAACCGGGACTCTCAATTACAAGTCGGCAAATCTTACCGCTACGCCACAGAAGCTATTGTATCAGTCTTGAACCTTTTGTGGAAGTGTTTTTACTTGATCTTTGGACTTCATGCTTCATACATTATATAGTTTATGCCTACATTTTGTCATTTACTACTAAAATATGAAAAAATGTTTCTGTTTTAAAAATGTGTTTACACAGATTGGTGTAGAAATGGAACACACATGAACTGTGTGTGTTCCAAATAGCGATCTATTATTTCCACACTAAAACTCTAGCAGTTCAGTCACTCCCAGATAATCAAACAAGGGAAGAGCTGGGAAAACTTAGTGAACGCTCTGCGAAGGTGGGGGATGGAATAGCCGGCTGCTTGCTGGCTCGTCTTAATTGGCACATTTAGAAGACAAAAGAGAGCTGCGAATGGTTTTAAGGTGGGCCGGATCTACGAGTTTTTTCGTAGACTCTGGTAATTCTAGTGTTAAATGAATCAAGATATTCTCACCCAACTGGATCGCAGTAATGGTGGTAGGTTAAAATGCTGGCATTCAAGGGGGCAGACAATGTGGTGTAGTGGTTAAGGCTTTGGACTTCAAACTCTGATGTTGTAGGTTGCTACTGACATAGTGTGTCCATGAGCACGTCACTTCACCTGCCTATGAATCAATTTTGCGACTTGTCTCATCCCACTAAGAATCATAGTTCACTTGTTATATCGATATATTCGTTCTAATCCGAGACAGAAGCTGTGGGTCGATGGCAGGGGGAAGCGTGACGTCAGGAATGGGGAGCCGGGCGGGGCTAACCTCACTGTCCTATTTCACTACTACATGTGCAGAACCGCAGGGGATAGCTAGATTGCAAATAAATAGATAAATATACTGCAGAGTAGTGTTGAATCTAATGCAAATTCAGCTTTCGCACCTCAGTACCAGTACCAAAATGGTACCCAACTGCCTCAATGCCCCTGCCTGTACACTCACATACCTTGCTGCTCTGCCGCACTCTGCATATCATAATGTGGAGTAGGTGAGATCAGAGTTTATGGCACATTATTACACAGATATTGCTTTGCAGAGCTTTGGTCCCCTTTGGTGATTAGAGCACAAAGATGAACATATCTTAACAATGAAGAGCGGGTGGGAGTTGCCATTCCAATCTTGCTCTTACATGGCAGAGTGCGATGTGTCTGAACATAAATAATTTACTTTCGGTACTGAAATTAACATGATGCTGATATAGTACCAAAGTAAAAATGTGATATTTCTGTCCATTTTCAATACTAGTGTACAACGCAACACTACTGCAGAACACAGGTTGATTTTAGGCTTCTTTGTCTATAGACAAACACATTTAATGGTTGTCATCCTTACAAAAGAACTGCTTGACTTTAATGAGTTTACTAAGTGAATGAATGTGGAAATTAAGTATTTAAGATGAAAACATAGCGCTGCAACTTTGTCTTTATCATATTTGGAGTGCTTAGCTCCAACTTCATTCAAGCCAAATGGAAAGCATTAATTACAGAATTTAACATAACATAGCATTCTCAGACCTGCTTAATCCAATTCAGAGGGATAACAGAATTTCATTACACAAAAAAGGAATTCTATCTCTTTTAGCATGCTTCTTAAATCCATGGCTCTCTTTAAAGCACATAAAAAGAAATATTAATTTTGCCAATCGGACATGGGTGCAAATAACATACTCCAAAGAATTATTTTGTGTTTTTTGCCCTGGATGGAGCCACCTCTATTTAGCACTTACTATCCACTCTAAGTCTCCATATAATCCGGCTCTTTACAGTTTAAATTACAGCATGTATTACTTACTAACATTGAGTAATATGCACAAAGCTGCTGGTGTGCTGATACTTTAGGGCTCTTTCTAATTTTGAAAGGTCCTGCAAAATCGTATAATCATCACGTAGACTTAACTATTTCTCATGGTGTTAACATTAAAATGTAATTATTGTTAATGAAAACATTTCTATTCATTATTTAAATACCTTTGATCTGCATCTGTACTTGGAAATACATTCACAGGACTGAGACACCTAAATTGGAACTGTACTTCATGATTTATTGATATTCCGAAAAGCTCAAATTCTAAGAGGCATGACTAATACAGATCTGTTTACTAATAACTTCAATTCTTACATAATATGAAATATTTAAATAAAACAGGTCCTCTTAAACCCAAAGTAATTCACAATGGTTTTAATGTTGCACTTTGCACCAAGTCAGAAAGCAGAAAAATGAAATTTAAATGAAGAAAAGCACGACTGCAAGTTTATTGGTGTGTATTAAATAACCCTATTGAAATGTTTCCAAAAGGCCCATACAAAGCCCAGCCTAATTACAGCTATAAATTAACTGATGCTAATTTAAACAGCTCCCACATTTTGATTAGAACAATAGCAAGTAAGTTAAGACCTAGACTGCAGAGGATTATGGCAAGATCTGAAACATGCTGATCTTACAACTAAACATTTTCCTGTTTTTGATAATTCACCAAAACACTGAAACTGTGAATGTCAAAATGTAATAAATATTATAGCAGGCCTATGTGCAGAATTTTTCTAACTAAAGTTAATGTAAAAAGTTAATCTAAGGAAAAGATGACTGCTGGATGACTGAGGTTACAAAATATATTTTAAAAAACAAACATCTGGCAGTTTCTGTTTGATATACAGTACTATTCCATGTATTAGAACATTGAGAAACTTTTGATGAGGAAAGGCCCAATAAAGCCTGCTAATCCAACTCACACAAACCTAGTGTTGAAGATCCCTAAAGTTCTACTCTACTGAGCTACTGGGTAATTTATTCCTTATGTCTAAGGTTGTGCAAAATTCCTCCTTAACTAGTTTCCACTTGTATTCTTGTTGAACTCATTTTAAAGTAATAGCCTGGATCCACTGCAGTAATTCCTTTTATAATTTTAAAAACTTCAATCATGTTACCTCTTAATTTATGCTTGCTGAAACTCCTTTAATTTTTTCTCAAACCTCATACCTCTCAGTCCAGGAACTTTCCAAAAAATGTGTGTCAAGGGTTTATAAATGCACTAACTTACCTCTTTAAGCATACTAGGAAAAATGTTATCTGGTCCTGATTATTTCTTGGATTTTAGCGTATTTCATATTCATAATATCACTCTCTACAATTTCCAAATCACTAATTATCTCCTCAGTAGCCTATTATTGCTGGTAGGTTATTCACTCCTTTAGTTGTGAAAACTTCAAAAAGATATGCTCAGAGCATTTGCTATTTCACTCTCTATATTTTAACTCTCCCTTAGTGTTTCACTTCACCTCCTCCTTGACCGTTCGTTAACTAACGAACTAACTAACTAAAGATCATCTTTTGCCTTATCGACCATATTTCTCTCTACCTGCCTTTCAGCTTCCTCAATAATGCTTTCATACACTCTGCAGTTATAACTGGAGCCATATATGCCTTATTGCTGTTTTCCTTTGCATCTTCAATTTAATCCAATATTTCAGTGCGAACCTGCCCTGCATTATATGTAAAACATTTTTAAAACCTGTTCTACAGTTCCTTGAGTGTTTCTGCACTTAAAAGTTTATCCCTTTTAGACTTAGCTGCATGTAACCAAAATGTGCCATACTAAAGTTAAACTTTAACTTTACTAAAACATTGGGAGATCTGTCATATTATGACCCTAATTGTTTGATCACTTTCACTGAGTATACCCTCAGAGAGCTGTAACAACTTTACAGGTAAAATACAGATTATAAGCACACTAAAAACTACAAGTCAAGTCAAATTGAGGAGCATGCACTGGTACAGTGCGTTGCCACACACAATACACGACAAAACAACTCGGTATCCCGGTTTGCAACCCCCCTGGCAGACACGTGGTCCAGTCCCACCCTCTGGAAATGACCCTCCATCTGTCGCAGCCAGGTGTTACGTGGGTGACCCTTTTGCCTGGTCCAGCCACTAGGGTCCCCAACAATGAGGGATCTTACGAGCTGGATCACCCTTGGGGAAATGCGTCACATGGCCATGGTGCCGTAGCTGATGCTCCCTCACAATGTAGGTAATATGTCTCATTCGGGATTCCATGAGCAACCGCTCATTCGACACAAAGTCAAACCAATGGTACCCAAGGATTCTCCGAAGAGACACAGTACCAAAGGAGTCCAGTCTTCGTCTCAGGTCACTGGATAATGTCCATGTCTCGCAACCATATAGCAAGACAGGAAGCACCAGGACTCTAAAGACTTGGACCTTCGTTCTTTTGCATAGATATCGGGAGCGCCACACACCCCTTTCCAGCGACCTCATAACCCCCCATGCTCTCCCAATCTGTCTACTGACTTCATAGTAAGAGTCACCAGAGACATGAATGTAACTGCCAAGGTAAGTAAACCTCTCGACGATGTCGACACTCTCTCCACAAACAGACACACTGCTGATGGCAGCACCCAAGAAGTCATTAAAGGCCTGGATCTTGGTTTTTATCCAGGACACTCGCAAGCCCAGACACTCAGACTCCTCGCTCAGTCTCTCGAGCGTCCTCCATTGACTCCGCGAAGATCACAGCATCGTCAGCAAAGTCAAGATCCTTGAATCTTTCTTCACCAACAGATACCCCACAGCCGCTGTACCACACAACCTTGCCCAACACCCAGCCCATGCAAGCACTGAACAGAGTAGGAGCAAAAACACACCCCTGACGAACCCCAGAATCAACTGGGAAAAACGAAGAAGTCCTGCCTCCACTCTGCACAGCACTCACAGTACCAGTGTACAGGCCAGGCCATGATATCCAGCAACCTCGAGGGGATCCCGCAAAACCTCAGGATGTCCCACAGGACAGCTCAATAAACTGAGTCGAAGGCTTTGCGAAAATCAATAATGGCTGCAAAGAAACTCTGCCGATATTCACGTTTGCACTCCATGAGAACCCTCAGCGCCAGGATGCGGTCAATGGTAGACTTCTTAGATGTAAAACCAGACTGTTCCGGTCGCTGGTAGGTGAGCAAAACTACACATTAGGTTAAATAGACAGAAAGCAAGCAACTTCAAATTCTTTAATGTAAGTAGAAACTTGTCTTACCTATACAATACTTTACAAAGCCAGCCCCTTACAATGTCTCAGAACAAACATACACTGGTAGTTGGCATCAGTAGACAAATGCAATGACCCTGTGTACCCCATTATATTCCAGGGTCTGGGCATTTACTAGAGGTGGGGCAGACACACCACCTTGTTTCATTTCAATTCCATACAATCATACAGGGTAGCGAGAGTAACCTGAATGTGCAATAGTAGAAAAAGAAACACTCATAGTGCAATGGCAGAGATAGATCAACATTAACAAAAACCTCCTTGCACAATCTGAGAAAACAACAAAACTATGTCACCTGGACAATTTAAATTTTACACCCTTTTATTTTTTTTTTTGTTTTTATGATCTGCTGCCATTTTAGCCAAAGCTGAAGTTGTGCAAAAATATCTTTCTAAACTGACTACTATTTAACAGCAGTATGATATTTCAGGTTGGCTGCAGCTGCTCTGCTCCCTTGAACCCAAAACCACTGATAGTCATGTCTGAGATGGGCTGGCAGTGAGGACACAAAACAAAGCAAGTGGTAGATGCAAAAGTGCTTAGGTGCTTTTATTTTCAGACACAAAGGGTGCAGTGCTCCATCCATAATAAATAAATAATTCAATAAAAACCGTGATGAAGGTGGAAGCCAAAAGCAACAATAAATAAATAAATCCAAAACAGGATTAAAAGTCGGATTAAAACACAGTCAGGACCATCTCTTTAAAATCCATTATAGGCCTTTGTGGCTCTTCCTAAAAATCGTGTGGGTTTTCTCAGCCCAGAGAGATGCATGCTGAAAGTGCAGTCAACTCTCCCATGGGTTTGTACCCCAGCCGTTGGTCACTTGGAGTTGTTGGTCACTGCTCCCTGATCACTAGGAAGTATCAAACCTGCCCCTCAAGCACCAGCTGCTTGTTCTTTTTGGGGCCACTTTCTGACCACTTGCCTCTATGAAATTGCACCTGCTCTTCCCAATCGTGACTCTCCATTTACTTTTTCTTTAACTTCCATTTCTCTTCCATCAATCCTTTCTTTGTCTTCCTCCTGTCTCTCATGCGCAAGCTCTCCTTTATTAAAGCTCCATGGGCACGGTGTCCTAATTATGACCCGCAGGGAGTCAATGAAGAGATTGGAGCCAACTGCACCCTCACGTGAAAGAAAAATCAACCCCAATCTCCCCATGAACATCCTAGGGCCACACAAGCACACACATCCATGGAGCCTAAGCCACACTGTTTTTATTTAAAAACTTACCTGCAGCCTCAGACCCTAGCAAGCATCACAATAAGCAGCACCTAAACAAATTCAAACAAAGCTGCAGTACTAAAAACTGAAAAGGAGAAGCTAGCACATTCACTCTGCCATCTTAATTCCTACAGTTTTTCCTTTCAAACATTGATTTATGTTTGAAAATGAAACATGCGTCAAAAACAAGAATGGTTAAGAACTTAAGAGTGTACAGGGTTTTCATCCATTTACTGAACATATCCAATTCCATTTTGGGTCAGTCAGGAGCCCACCTGCATTAACAACATCAGGTGCGAGGCAATAAACAACTTTGGTTAGGCTACCAGTCCATTAGAGAGCACTTTTAAACGCACACCCACAGTTACTTCTCCCAAATCAGTCTTTACTTTGTAGGAGGAAACTTAATTATCCACAGAAATGTTTAATACAGACACAGTGACAGAAAAAGAGACTAATGCATGAGTCAAGTACAGTCTCCTTGACCTGGGAAGCTATTTCACTAAACACTGCACAACCATGATGTCCATTAAGCAGGATTTCACAAAAATAATTGAATTTCCATGTCAGATTATCATAAATAAAATAAATGTAATTTTTGTAGTTTCTTTTTAGTACTTAAAAAGGAAATGCTTTAAAAATTGGCAAAATGGATTCTTAGCTTAACTTGATACATAAATTCATTCTTTTCATGACCTTAAATTAAAAGGGGCTTTATAATTTTTTTGATATTTTTTTTAAGTTACAGTGACAGCAGACCAGTTTAAAAACTTCTGTAGCATGATAATTGTAGTGCCTGAAGAAACTGTGGAATCTAGAATATCTAAGCAAGGTTTTTATGAATCACATAGTTTGAAAAGAAAATTATTCGAGGATTCTGTTATCTGAACTATTTTTGGATATTAAAAGTATATAGAATACAATTAAGTAATGTTTCTTAAAAATAAATAAAATCTGCGGATATTTAATTCATCTATACAAAAAAAGACTTCAAGATAAAAGTACCCTTGCCAAACACAACCTTCTTGAGTCAGAAAAAAACAATGTCATGTAAGTACTGTAGTTTAATCACAGAGACATTGAACTTGTGTGTTGTCTATCTGCCGACTCTTTAATTGTAAAGATGTTTGCCAAAAAATAAACTATTGGCACATGTTTCTGATGCATTTTGGGGTTATTTTCTCTAAAGAAAATGCTTTAAAAACAAAATTTGTTACTGTGTCAAAACATTTTATAAGGTATTAATCTTATATTCTATTTAGAAATCTAAAATGCTTTAATTAGGCATTGGCACTACACACATGTAGCATTATCATCTATTTATCACCACCGTTGTCAAATAAGCTACAAAACTTATGTATGGTCGTAACATTCAGCTGCTTATTTGCGCTGTCTGTTTTTTTTGTTTTTTTTTGTTACAATTACAAACAGCAGGAGAAATGAGCTTATGTACCAGTCATGATGTACACCCTGGCCTTTGATTAACTTGTACTGGGGATCTCTTTTGCAGTCAGAAGAGGATGTGTGACAAGTAAAAGTGGAAAATACACAAAACTTACAAGTTGAAATGACTTTTCCTTAAGCATATTTGAAACAGTAAGCTAATCTGTAATTGAAGTCGCAGAGAATATTTTTCTGTTTAACATGTGACAAAATCGAATATTTGCAAATGCTTTCTATTAAAAGATTTTGAATTGTCAAAAATGCATACAATGCGCTGTGTCAATGATTTCTGTACAAATTTCTTTAAAGAATATACCGTATATACTCGTGTTTAAGTTCTCCCATGCATAAGTCGGTACTTGATTTTACTGTATAATTTCCAGTATTTTATAATGTCGGTCATATAAGTCAAATGCGGAAAACTCACACTATTGGTCCAAGAGATTATGATATGCTAACGCCCACCTGAGAGAGTAACAATGGAGCACACTGCCTTTTTTTCTATGTATTGTGCCTACGTGACCACAGAGTAATACCGAAGTATTCCAAAGCGACGTTTGCACTGTTTTGTGTTTTTTGTATCTCACACCCTCATACACTTTATTCGTAAGAGCATCCCTTATCTATCATGTAGCATTTGATCAGAAGAAAATATGAAGCTGGTTTTAAATTAAAAGCCATTGAAGTGGCAAAAGAAATTCGTAACTGTGCTGCTGTAACAAAATTTGATGTATCTGAGAAACTGGTGTGAGACTGGAGGAAGCAGGAAGATGTAAAAAAAAAAAAAAAAAATTAAGTGTCATATTTTTGAATGGGCGTATAAGTCGGGGTCTGATTTTATGATCGATTTTTTGGGTTTCAAGACCTGACTTATATGCGAATATATACGGGATGTGCCAAATTTCAACAAAACTAGTCAACTAGGAACTGAATTTTTTTATATGGACAGACATATGCAGTTAGTGCTTTTCGCATTATATGCAAATGCACCTAAAAAAATAACATCAAAAACATTTCCTTTAACAAGAACAACAGTGATTGTATTGTGGCAAAGGCGCTTTATTGGCGCCAACCTGACACAGTCTGACACCAGAGGCACAGGTAAAATAAACAAACTATTTTTTCTTCAGCCGTGGGGCACGTCTTCCCCATTTCCCACAGGCCCTACACAGTCCCCAAAACACACAAAGAAAAATCACCCCAAATCACACTCTCTGTCTTCCTCCACTACCACTACTACTACTACTACTACTACTCCTACTCCTCCTCCTCCTCCTCCTCCTCCTCCTCCTCCCAGGCAGCTTCGTCCTTCTCCTCCCAACTCTGGCGCCCTGAGTAGTGGCTGCAGGCTCCTCTTATAGCCCACCCGGAAGTGCTGCAGGTGCTTGTTGACCTACTTCTGGCTGCACTTCTGGGTGTGGCTGCGCTCCCGCCCAGACGGGCTCATTAAGCCGTGCAGCTCTACATAGCTCCCCCGGCGGAGGCCATGGAGCCCAACCAGGATGAGCTCTGGTGTTTCACAAAAGTGGCCCCGACTCAACTCGGGGGGCTGCCAACAAAGGTTCTGAGGGACGTAGCGTGGCTCCCATGGCTGCTCCCCCATATCCAGTGACAAAGGGGCGTCCAGGCCAGGCATGGGTCCCGGCCGTCCGCCACAGTATTTTTAACACATCATATTGCTGTATTAGGCTCTATTTCTAATATGATGTGATGAAATGAATGAACCTGACTAGACAGTTCAGTAGAATATCAAAAATACTGTCCAAAATACACAGTCTTCATGCAAAAAGTATAATGTGTGTAGCACACAAGATGGATCACTAAGCTGCAATCAGCTCCCTTGGGAGAATCTAGAAGTACACAAACACTGAACATGAATTAAATATTTACCACATTAAAATTGGTTTCAGAATTGTACTTTTCAGAATGTTTAATTTTGAATAGATGTTTAAATATATATTACATACAATAACATTTTTCACATTAATATTTCCTTTGTGTAGTTTATATTGTGTATTGCTTTTATACTTTATAATCTGAAATGAAATTTTATACTAACTCACTGGGTATGATTCCCAATGAGATAAAAGTTTTTACTGTTAAAATAATGTATTCATTTGATTTTCAGACAGCTGCTTGTACTGAAATGAAAAGGGGCAAAATACTTTAAATGATCTTTTTTATTAACTTAAAAATAAAAAAAAAACCTTAATAGGAAATTAACAAAGGCAAATTATAATTATATATATATATATGTATAGGCAAAGAATAAATGCTACTTTAGTAGAAGGATATGTATAATTTTCTTAAAATATGGCTGTATACATACACATTTTAAGAGAGTGATCCAATGGAAATATAGGTTTTAATTACAGATAAATATTTCTAATATCCATGTGTACTTTCCATCCAAACAATTAATTGTTTCTAATTTTATTTTTACAAAAGGGTTTACATTAAATTCATTAATGCGTGGTAATTGGAATTGTGATTGACCCCAACTGTTAACATTTTTTTTTACTGCAAAGCATGTTTAACTGTGCAGCAAATCATTCACAGTATGATGCTGATGAAATAATAGCTTCTGCAATTCTCATTTTTACATCTCATTACCTGGAGATTGAAGAAGGAAGTTGCTTAGAAGATTTTCAGTTAATGAACTGCCTAAGCTACCCCATTGATGAAGAAACTATTATGCTGAGCCCTAGGAACTGCTATACAGTAAACATAAAAATTGGCTCAAATGACATATACTATCTTTCATCATTTAACTCACTGTTACTCTAGTACTATTTTAGTGTATTAACTGTAACATTTCTTTCTGCAAAATATTAATTGATGGCCAGATTTATCAATTAATGTGACTGACTAAATGCATATTGATGGGTAAATCATAAAAATGTATTAAGCTCACTGTTGCTAAGCATTTAACTTTTAATTATTTTAATGATTATGAGTCAGCAATGAATGCATTGGATTGGATACATTAATTCTAATATGAGCATACAAACATCAGGTTCAGATATCAATCAACTCATTAATTATTTTTTTCTGGTCTCTATTGGAAAGAGTCTTACAGGCAAGATTACAAAGTTACTGAATAATTAGCAAAAATACTATATCATATAGATCACAAGAAAAATAAAGAGGTAGATTTGGAACTATGTAAAATAAACAACAGTGCCCTGAAAGAAAATAAATATTGTGTCATACTATTGAGAGTTAGTAGACAGCACAGTAATGTTCACTAAAGAACATTAAACACTGGTGTAACAGTTTTATAGCAAAAGAAACAACAGTTTGATTATCAACGTCCTTTTGTATCGTATGACCGAGACAACCTAATGGACAAACCTAACAAGACGGGTGCAGAGACAACAGACCACAAACCAATATTCAAAGCTGCAATTTTGACCAACCAACTTGCAATGTTAGAAAGTCTAAATAATGTACAATGCTGTGCAAAAGTCTTAGGCACTTGTGAATGTATGCTGTTACCCAGGAGTACTTTCAAAAATAATGTCATGAGTAGTTTTTATTAATTAATAAGCTTCTGAGAAAAAAACGTCATTTGGTATAACCACCTTTTGACTTAATTGCAGCAGAAGTTTTCTTAGGTACACTTTCATGCAGTTTCTGAAGATCCTCTAGTGGTTGGTTGTTCACATACTATTGACAGAACTTGCCACAGTTCCACTGCAGACTTTGGCTGTCTTACTTGCTTCTGTCTCAGCAAGTACTCCCAGAGTGGTATAATGATTTTAAGAATACAACTCTGTTGGGACCATACCATCTATTGTAGGATTCCTTTTTCATCTTTTCTCTGAATATAGTTTTTTATGGTGTGCATTTTGGGGTCATTGTCATGTTGCAGAATGATCATCTCCTTCCACCTTCCGCAGAGTGTTGTGTGCTGCCTCCCAACTCTGACTCAATTAAGTGGGTTGGCAGGCTCTTTTTTAACTCTGACCCGGCAGCTGCTTCTGGTGTCATGCCCAGGTTGTCTGGAGTACTTCTGGGTTATGTGGAAACCAGGATAGTGTCCCCCCTGGAAGCGCCTTCTGGCAGTATCCAAAGACCCCAACACAGCTGCCTTTCCACACTGCAACTCCCATGCCTCCCTGCAGACATGTTAATCAGGTTCAGAATTGAGGAACACCACAACCTGTCATTTAGGGGAACTAACTGTATGTTGCTTGTTCACCCTGTCCATTTCTTATGGCTTATTTTTACTTTATGACACCATCACAGTCTATTAAACTTTGCGGTTATTTTAAAGAATTGAATAGAATAAAAACTGAATAAGAGAAAAATCACAAATAGGTTATAGTCTTAACAGCCTGTGTAAAGTTATTGTACTTGTAAAAGTTAGTGTTTTTTTTTATTTAGTTTTAATCTCTTAGTCATGTTCATGCTCCCCCCGATCTGACACTGTAAGTTTTCAAATAATGATGTGGTATAATGAAACAAGTGTGCTTTTATGTGCGATTTTTTAATTCAGTTTTTATTCAGTTTGTATTATTGAATAAAAGCACACTTGTTTCATTGATTTCTTAGAGACTCAAATCAAATGTATGTTTTTATTATGTAATAATAACAATAATAGTAGCCCACAACTCAAAGCAGGATGATTATGAAGCACCAGTTCTTACCCTGCACCAGTGAAACAGATATTTCCACTGTGAAAGACGCAAGCACATACATGTCTTTACTTCGTATCAATTGATATGTGGGCTTCAGTTTTCACACATTAACAGGAACAAGTACATTGAACAATTTCTTTTTCTTCGGTTTTATTCTTGAATAAAAGCACACTTTGTTTTGTTATGCCTTTTGTGAAAGTGTTTATTTGATATTTGGACTTCAGTCTTTGCACATTATACAATTCATGTCAACATTTTGTCATTATTACTATAACATATGGAAAAAATTCTGCTTTAGTTATGTGTTCAACATTTATCCTACATTAATACAGATCAATGTAGACACAGAACACACATTAAAAGGTATGTATTTCAAATAACGATATATTATTTTCTTATAAAATTCCAGACACCTCTCTCCCAAATAAACAGACTTTACAGTAGCTGTGAGAATTTTGTGTCTGACTTCAGCTGCCTTGGTAGGGGATGGGATAGCAGGCTGCCTGCCTGCAGCCTATTGTCACATTCGCAAAACACAGGTGCTGTCGTTGTGTAAATAACACAATGGTGAAGAGGTAAAATTAAGATGGCCCTGCCATTAAATTTCAGCTTTGGAGAGACCTTATGATGCAGGATGACAAGCTTGTGTCTTGTCACTATGCTCGCTTTTGCCATGGTACACAACTTGCAGGTTAAACCACCACATCTGCCGTAAACTCACCTTTTTAGTATGGTTGTCCCTTTCCCAATTTTTTTCATGTTTCAGTCAATGAAGTTGGTTCAACGTACAGATTATGGCACTGATCATTAGCGCCTGTTTGTTATTATGGCTTAGCTCTAGAATCTTATTACCCTTGCCCTTCTTTAATTTTTCCTAAATCACTGCAATGCAGATGTTGTAACTCTGAAAATATTATTGTTGATATTTTTCTTTGTTTTTTCATATGAAAGACCCCCTAATACTGGTATGAGATACCCAGGGCGAGAATCGCTGTCCCTTTATTCTGGCATGCACAATCCAATTTAGGTGCAATTATTGAGGTTATTGAATGTTGCTACCCAAATGTGAACTACTGACTTTCTCTCCTCCAGGTGACAATACTTAATCACAGAAAAAATATAATTTATAATTACCTGCATTGTTTCATAACATGTAAAAATAAAGAGCATAGGCTAATCTGAAAACTATTGGCACTCCAGCTTGTTCACTTAGCTAAAGGACCACATATAAAGTCAAACGAAATTACACTGAAGTGTTTTCACACAACTTGGAAAATAAAGTAAACAGCCAACATCAATCTGACTTGGCTTCCTTCATCCACAATGTTTCATCTTGTGTACCCTCTTTAACCCATGAGTAAAGTACAAACGTTTGGAAGTCAGCTCACTTGCAACATTTTCTCAAACAGACCTGACAATGTATGCAGATGTGAGAATAAACTGTTAATTTTCTTTGTGAACATGGAGTGACTGGTGGAGTCTGGTACTTGGCTATGAATACAGTGCATTTTAGAAAAAGAAAAATCCAGTATAGCTGTATTCAAAACATATATCCATCCATCCATCCATTATCCAACCCGCTATATCCTAACTACAGGGTCACGGGGGTCAGTTGGAGCCAATCCCAGCCAACACAGGGCAAAATGCAGGAAATAAACCCCAGGCAGGGCACCAGCCCACCGCAGGGCACACACACACCAAGCACACACTAGGGACAATTTAGAATCGCCAATGCACCTAACCGGCATGTCTTTTGACTGTGGGAGGAAACCGGAGTACCCAGAGGAAACCCACGCAGACACGGAGAGAACATGCAAACTCCACACAGAGAGGACCTGGGAAACGAACCCAGGTCTCCTTACTGTGAGGCGCAGTCCGTGCCACCCTTCAAAACATATATATATATATATACAGTAATCCCTCGCTATATCGCGCTTCGCCTTTCGCGGCTTCACTCCATCGCGGATTTTATATGTAAGCATATTTAAATATATATCGCGGATTTTTCGCTGCTTCGCGGGTTTCTGAGGACAATGGGTCTTTTAATTTCTGGTACATGCTTCCTCAGTTGGTTTGCCCAGTTGATTTCATACAAGGGACGCTATTGGCAGATGGCTGAGAAGCTACCCAACTTACTTTTCTTTCTCTCTCTCTTGCGCTATCTGTGATCCTGACGTAGGGGGTGTGAGCAGGGGGGCTGTTCGCACACCTAGACGATACGGACGCTCGTCTGAAAATGCTGAAAGATTATCTTCACATTGCTACCTTCTGTGTGCAGCTTTTAACTATGCTGCACGGTGCTTCGCATACTTAAAAGCTCAAAGGGCACGTATTGATTTTTTTATCTGTCTCTCTCTCTCTCACTCTCACTCTGCTCCTGACGGAGGGGGTGTGAGCTGCCGCCTTCAACAGCTTTGTGCCGCGGTGCTTCGCATACTTACAAGCCAAACAGCCCCATTGATTTTTTTGCTCCTTTGAAGAGGAAGATATGTTTGCATTCTTTTAATTGTGAGACTGAACTGTCATCTCTGTCTTGTCAATGAGCACAGTTTAAACTTTTGAAAAAGAGACAAATGTTTGTTTGCAGTGTTTGAATAACGTTCCTGTCTCTCTACAACCTCATGTGTTTCTGCGCAAATCTGTGACCTAAGCATGACAATATAAAAATAACCATATAAACATATGGTTTCTACTTCGCGGATTTTCTTATTTCGCGGGTGGCTCTGGAACGCAACCCCCGCGATGGAGGAGGGATTACTGTATATATATATATATATATATATATATATATAAAATGTTGGAACATGTATTGAATCACAGACACATAATCACAAGTATTGAATCACATGATTTTATGGTAGATGTTTACAAAAGAAAAAAGCCAACTGTTTTTTCCTGCATTCGCTTGTATTTTTGGATATGGAGTGTCTGTAAAAGCTTGAATTGCCCTACAGTGCTCTGCTTGCTCCATCCACAGTTTATCATCTAATATGTTTTCCTTTTCCAATGTCAAATTGACACTGGCTGTGTACGTCATATACTGACAGCTTGGCTGCTTTATCAGACAGGAGGAATACTCTATGCAGAACTTCATCATGCTTTATAAGTAGGGACAGAACATAACTACTGGTGAGTTGTTATTCCCAAAGAAACACTGATGCAACCAAACCCAACAATTCTACCATCAGATACTGGACAGCTGTTTATGTTTATATACAAAATCCTATTTTGTAAAAATATTACACTCAGTTATCAAGAAAAGACAGTCTGTGACTGTGGTGATGTGACTTTTTGAGCCTTTCACAGGTAGATATATATTTCTATGGCACATAGGCTACATGTCTAAAAGACAATTCTGCTCTTTCTTTGTTCTGTAAATAAAATGAGTTGAGAGCTGACACCCTGCTACTGTTGTTGTCCACCATGACACTTGCTGATTGCCTACTTATTCTATGAAATATAATAATTATAATAATTATTAGCATTTATATAGCGCTTTTCTCACTACTCAAAGCGCTAAGCAATTGCAGGTTAAGGGCCTTGCTCAAGGGCCCAACAGAGCAGAGTCCCTATTGGCATTTACGGGATTCTGATTGCCAGTGCAGATCTCTAGCCTCAGAGCCACCACTCTGCCGTATGTATGTAAGTATGTAAGTATGGCTGCAATTCTATACACTATTTATATAGAAAAATTTAGTTTTTACTTCATTTATTATTTTATGTTTCCAGCTGATTGACTAGTGTTGATTTTCTTTTCACGAGTAAATACTAAAAGCTGCTCATGTCACAGGATTCCTTTGGGTATTTTTCACTCCCAGTAAATTGAAGCAGTGCTTCGTGGGATGTGCAACATGTCCGCAAATATATCCCAAGAATCTCTGCTGACTGCTAATGCTGATGATTTTGTAATAAGCCTATGTGCCTATTGTCATTTACAAATATTTGCATAGTCACAAAAATATGAATATGGTTATAAATCTTCAAACTATTTCTACATAAAAAATGTGTATTACCAATACTAGTGATTGGGTCTTTCCCCATGCTCCTTCTGCTGTACCCTGTGTTTTTTTCCCCAGGCTCCTTCTGCTACACCTTGTTTCCCCTTCCCTGTTAAAACTTAGTGAATATAGGTACGTTTGAACAAATTTTAATTTTCTATTTTACATACCTGCTAGATGTGACAACCAGAATTTACCCATAGTCACCATTCAAGTTATTGGTGGTGGAAAACTGGACTCCAGAGGCTCCTCTGAGAAATACAGCTTGCAAGAATAGTCAATTTGAATAAAAATTTTGCGAAAGATTTATAACAGAATAAATACAGATCATTACGTATATACTATGCCACACATAAATAGCAAAAAGGAGGTGCAGCCTTAAAGCAAAAACACCAAAAGCCAGACCAAACCTTTTCCAAAGCTCTGAACCTCTTGAATAGGTCTTGCTCCTTGCAGTATAGCTCCAAATGCAAACAGTGGGCCTCTGGCCTACACAGCCTTTTAAACAGCCAATCTCAAAAAGTGTCCAGGATGGAAGAGAGGAAAACTGTTGTAAAACCTCTGGACTATGAGAAACAACAACAAAATTCCTTTATATTTAAATATTAGCCAAAACTGTATAAAACAATGGGCATCTGTGATAGTGCCATTTTAGATGCACTTTGTAACTAATTAGGTACTTTTCTGTATACAATATTTGTATTTTTTTTAACCAAGGGTAATATTATTGTCAATTATTAATGAGAGCTGATATGCATCTAAGAGTGCTGTTAGTCAAAAGCAGAAAAACAGTGCTTCCTAACTATTGAGGTCTGCAGCTTCCTTGAGCCAAACTTTCACTTTCCATTTCACAACATGATTACATCCAGGACACTGTCCTGTCTTCGTCATTCATCCACCCTTTTGGTTAGTGGTGCTATTCACATGGCCCGTAAATAACTTCTTCATTCTTCATTTGAATAAAACACTCTCTCAGCATAACCATAGCATATAAGTTACCATAATATTAATAAATATCAACACATAAAAAACACATATCAGCTAATTTTCTTTTTCCTACAATGCTACCAAATTTCAATGAAATCTCTCAAGGCCTTTTAATATTTTAGAGTATATTATTTTTGTATTGCAAGAGGCTTTTTACTCCTAAAAATTGATATATCAATGTCCTTTCTTAGCAGATACTTACTGGCTTAGATGTACCATGCTGACAACTTTCAGATTTTTAGCTAAATGGGAAATCAGCTCTAGCTTCCCGCGACACTGAATTGGATTATTTGGGTTTGAGCATGTTATGTTATGCAGATATTATCACTCAGAGAGGTTTGAATTGATTACAGAAGTACTTGGAGAAAACATTGGTTCTCTGTAAATTATTCTGTCCTCTTAAGCAAATCATGCTCCTTAGCTTTCACTATCTGAAAAAATGTGAAAATACATCTTACATACTCTCTCAACTTTTCCAACTTTTTATTTAGTTAAATAAATAATCACGTCCTAAGACATACAGGCTCCGAACAGGTGTGGGTGTGCATTAGCACGCTTTGCGCTGGGGTTGATTGAGGTGCTTGGCTGATCATGCATACACATGCAAATGCAGCTGGATCAGTCAGGTGCCTCATTCACACCTCGGAGTAGGCAAAGCACCACACCTGCACTCAATCAGGCCAGATAAAAAGGAGCCTGCATGACATAGGGGGGAGGAACAAAAAGGAAACAGAACAGAAAAACTCTGAATTTAAAAGAAGGAAGCAAGGAAGGAAGGAAGGAAGAGAAGTAATGGGCAGGGCAGAAGCGGGATGGAGTTGGTGCAACACAGAGAGGAAGCAGGTGGCTGATGCTCAAGAAGAGGGTGAGGGTTGCCTCCTGTTGACTGCGCCTGCTGGTGGACATTTCTTGTGTTGCAGAATACGAAGAGGATAAGCCAGGGAGATGTTGGATTTTACAATGCAGCACAAAGGCTCGTGGTTTTAAAAGAATATGTTTGCCCTTGGATTTTAACCTAGTTTTAAAGGATTATTTATTTGTATATTTTAACCTCCACCTTTGCCACCGATTTTATGGATTATTTATTGGATGAAGGAGACTGCACTATTTGCACTTTTTGTTTGGTTTTTAATAAAAGCACTGAACCTTTTTTGCACAAACCCCTTGTTGAATGTGTTCTCATTTGCCTGGCTCATCTCGGTATAAGACTGTCGACAGTTACTGGTTGAAGAGGCTTCTAGAAGTGACCAGGGAGCCAACCTGGACCATCACATGGTGTCCTAATGAAAGCACTTCCTTAAGATTTTACTAATCTACCAAGTTGTGCATTCCTTGTAAATATTTCCAGTACTTCAATCTTTTTTCATGCATTTCATTAATTTCTTCTTAATATGAACAAAATTAAATAATTGTTCGAATAGTATTTAATTTTAAAAGCAAAAATAATAACACAATTTTATTACTACTCTAAGGATGCCTTGTGATTTATCTGTTGAAAGGCTCTTCTTTAATTACCTAAAAAGATTAAACAGTTGAGCAGCATGTGCCTGTGTGTTTCTGTCTGCAGATGGCATAACAAAACACCTGGCAGAATTACTTGGATTAATGATTTCTGTGAAATTTCCCTTTTCAAAGCCTTTACTTTTAGCTCTCTTCTACGTAAACACTGTCACAATTTCAGAAAGTGCAGGTTTGAAATGCCTAGTCTTCAACATGACTGTTTTCATGGGCAAAAGAACAGCAAATTATTTTGTGTTCTTTAGCAAGGAGTTTGAATTAACACCTGGAAACACTACATGTGCTGCTATGGCCTGAGCATACAGGGAAACTGGGAAATTATCAGAGATAAGATAAAGTAAAGGTATTGTTACAAGTTCATAGTACTTATAATCAAGAACAGAGGAATGTTTATATTGATATGTTCTGAAATGTGTTATTAAATTACTGTTGAACTAATTTTTTGCAGTCAGTAAGAAAAATAGATTAGACCAGACATTTCACACTCCAGGCCCGTGGGCCACATCCAGCCCACGATATAATTATATACGGCCTGCAAGATAATTTTATATGTCTATTATTAATGGCCCACCGGTAAATAGCACTCCCACTACTCATACTACAAATCCCACAATGCAATGCAACAGGGACTTTCAAAGCAGGTGGGAGGCAGAGTACCTGTTTGTAAACATCGGAGGTAAACCTGTGTGCCTCATATGTAAATGTATGGTACTTCTAAAAGTGAGCTTTTTTCCAGTTTTACTCTCTCAGTCACGTTCACACTCTCCCTCCCCACCTTCTGATCTGACCCTAAGTAACAGCGTCAGTATAAATTTACACCCGATCTGATGCTGTTCATTTTCAAATAATATTGCATTAGTGCGACAATGTTGTGATTACTTCAAAATGTCACATATATTTGTCTCTTTTTTTTCCCAGGGCTGCATTGACATCATAGACCTGGCGGCGATCAATGCACATGTACTGTGCAAGGCATGCACGGGGGTCACTAAGAAAAGAAGAGTGTTCTTTGCTCACCTTGCAGAGGAACTTCATTGTCACTTCTTATGAGAAAAGGTGATGGAAAAAGAAAAAGAGGATGCAACATCGACAAGCTTCTGTTCCAAGATGGCTTCCCCCAGTAAAGCAAACTCAGTCAGTGTCAGTTCATGTTGACATTTTGTCATTTATTACTAAAACATGAAAAATGTTTCAGTTTTAACAATGTGTTTACATAGATTGTTGTAGACGCGGAACACACATAAAATGCATGTGTTCCAAATAAATTTGTTAACTATTGTTTTCCCCCCTAAAACTCCAGCACTTCACTCCAAGATAATCAAGACTTGAGCTGAGAGAACTTCTTGCCCTTTCTGTGGCGGTGGAAGGATGGTATAGTAGGCTGCTTGCTGCTTGGGCTTATAGACACATTTACAAGACAAAAGACGCTGATGGAGAGGTGTGAAGTGATTTAAGGTGTCCCAGATTTACGAGTTTTTTTGTAGCCTTTGGTAATTCTAGTGTTAAAAAGAGTCTGGTGTCACAGCAGGCTATGTTCACAAAAGCAAAGATCACAAAGTGAAGCTGCTGTGAATGCTAATTTTATATTGGCAGAAGAGATAAACAAATCCAAATACAAATCCTGGCCATTTATGGAGGGAGAGTTTTTGAAGCACTGTATGATTAAAGTGTGCAAAGTCTTGTGTCCAGATAAAAAGCAGGTAATTTCAAATGTAAGCCTCAGCAGAAATACTGTTGCCAATTGGATATGTGAGCTTGCCACTGATTTACAAGCACAGTGGATGGAAAAAGGAAAACACTTTAATGCCTATTCCCTTGCTCTAGATAACAGCACCGACACGACTGACACTGCACAGCTGAAAATCTTCATTCCTGGAGTGGATTTCAGTTAATGCGTTACAGAGCAACTTTTGCGTATTAAAACAATTCATGGCACAACCACAGGAAAACACATATTTGAAGAAGTATCTAAATGTGCAAATGACATGAAATGCCCTGGGACAAACTTATGGCACCGACAATGCCTGAAATGTGGGGGGAAAAGAGTGGATTGGTGGGAAGGATGCAGGATAATATGCAAAGGGAGAATGGCACAGGTGAGCTGACAGCATATCAGTGCATCATACACCAGGAGACACTATGCTGCAAAGTCCTGAAGATGAAACACATCATGAGCACTGTAACACTTTATAAGAACCAAAGAATTAAATCACCGCCAGTTTCAGTCTTTTCAGGAGGAAATACAGTGTGAATTTCATGACATGCCGTATCACATAGAGGTGCGATGGCTGAATCAAGGAAAAAGTGCTTATCAGATTTTTTAAGCTGCGTGAGGAAATTTATTAGTGTCATGCAAACTAAAGGAAAAGACTCCATAGGGCTCCATTACACCTCTGGCTTCAGGGACGGGTGTGATTACGGACATGTATGATGCAGTGAAAACTTTTCAGGTCAAGATACAACTGTGGGTGACACAGATGCAGAGAGGGAACCAAAAAATCACAAACCAGGTCTCCACCGTGGTGTGTCATCTGCACTTTTTGCTGATAAACTAAGCACACTTTGCATGCAGTTGAAACGGCGCTTTGCTGACTTTAAAGCACAGAAATTAAATTTTCAGAAATCCATTTGCAGTTGACGTGGAGAAAGCACCTGTAAACATCCAAATGGATCTGATAGAACTCCAGTGTAATGGCACACTGAAGGCAAAGTAGACTCTGTGGGGCCCGCACAATTTCCCAGCTTCATCTCTAAAATGAAGCCGCAACTCTACCTACAGGGTGCTCGAGTACTCTCCATGTCTGGTAGTACATACCTGTGTGAGCAGCTTTTCTTGGTGATGAAGATGAACAAAAACGTTGTCTCATTGATAAACACCCTTACTCCATCCTGAGAGTTTCCACAGATCAGAGGCTGACCCCAAATATGAATAAACTTTTAGCCAAGAAAAGATGTCAAGCATGTGATTTGGGTAAAATGAGATAAGAGAGAAAACTAAATGGCAGAGCTCAAAAGGTTTTTATTTGTTTTTGCGCTTTTTTCTGAAATTGCAACAATTTTTTATTTGAAAGATTTGCACATTTTCACCAACTTGTTCACATTTTAAATACTCTCATTTTGCTCGATGTTACTGTTGAAGAAAACAATTATTTTAAATTCAATTATTATTTATTTTTTTGAGGAAAAAGTTGGTAAAAGCAGTCTGTCTGCTAAAATTCATATTTCCGATAAAAACATTGTCAGTTTTAGACTGTTCAATAAATATTAACTCTGTGTGGCCCGCAACTTGAACTGTGTTTTCAATTTTGGTCCCTCCTGTGATTGAGTTTGACACCCCTGGATTAGACCGTCAGTCTTGAGAGTGTGGTGTATTGTGAGAATTTTGGGTTGTAGCTTGTGTGAGGCTATTAGAAGCTCTTCTAGCAGATAAAGTAGCTATTGGATATTTGCTGTTTTATGGTAGGCTTGCCAAGAATTCACTTAGCCTAAAGAAGATAAGTGCAAACACAAAGAACTGAAGCCCCCTATGAATATCTGCACCTATAACCCAAACATAGTGCACAAGGTTGTCTACACAGGGCCAAGCTGAATGGTTCCTCTTTGACTGAACTATGCCATTAGACAGCACCTAGTTGAAGCCTCCACCACCACTGCCATGTGGCCTGATATTCACCAGTGACCCGGTTCCTTGTATTGCCTGCAGCATAAAAAATCTGATTACTTTCTCATGTGTTGCCAGAGATGGATTCCTTAGAATTTCTGGAATGACTGAATTATAAACAGAGATTCTCTGGTGTGCCCACCTCACATTCACCTTTCTTTAACATCTTCACATTAGTAAATGGGGCACATTTTCTAAAAAGATAGCTGCAGAATCCCAACAGATATACAGTCAGTGAACTTAACTCTTTCACATAAAAGCCCCTCAAAAAAACAATTGATCTTTAGTTATTCCTTCACAAAAATATCTTTATTCACACATTTAAAGATTATTTTTAGATTTTTAGCATCTGAGCAGGTCTTCTAAACTGTTTATCATAATATTCAGGTAATTACCTTATTCTCAATTATTTTAAATTGGCTGATCATGTTTTACTCTTTCTCATAGACTTTTTTTTGTTTTCTTTTGCTACTAAGTTTATTTTGTACAATCAAGCATGAGCTGAGTACATCTATGCTTCGCCGACTGCAGTGTTAATTCAGAAATACACCTTCCATTAAAGAACATTTAGAGAAAGACAGAAAGACTTAATAGAAAGAAGAAAAAAACAGTAAGACAGTAATGTGCTTGACCAAATGAGCAAACATAACTATAATTGATATTACCATTAAGGCAGTGCTGGCATCTAAACATCCCAAGAGAGTAAGAATATCAGTACTTGAAATGGTTTGTAAAAAAGAGCCTGTGATGACTCTGCAGGCTGATTCTGGAGTGTCAGCTTTTTCAGTTTCAGAATCTTCGAAAGGTGACTCTCCTGAGGGCATCCTCTAACTGAGGTTCCTCTTGGCACTTTTTTCATCTTTTACACTTCCTTGAAACATTGTGCAGGGATTTCCCCTGGCTGTTTTTGTCTTTGGCCAGCCCTAATCTGAAGAGAAAAAGAGGAAGGAAGACTGGTAGTCCTCTGTACAAAAGGCATCTTATAAGCATAATGAAAACAAGTGCAAAAACAATTATGTGGACATCATTTGCATTAATATCATTTTAAAAGCTACTTTTGTAAATTACAATGCAATAATTAATTGTCAGTTCTCTATTTTATTCTCTGCCTCAAGTGGAAATTAATTGTCATGCTTTCAGCCTTATTCATTTGAAGTTACACTTGCCACAAACATATTGCTTTTTAATCTGTGTTACTATGCCTTTCAGTTTAGACACTTTTAAGTGTATACACATGATGAGAAAAATATTTCAACAACCAAAAAAAAAGGCTCTAAAGAAACTGTGTTATACACAACATACCTCATAATGATATGTTTTCCCTTGCTCCTTTTAACAGATGGTAATTGGCTTGTCAAGTACAATAATCATTGAAAGCCTGTCAGTTAAAATTATACACCTTGCACATGTTTTGTCACATAGCAAAGAATTCATACTCATTGCAATCAATAACTGTAACATTGCCTGAGGTGAAGAATTTCAGACTTGCTTTTCTTTTACTGAGGTGCTACAATAATTATAACATGTTACCTGTTAGAAGCTAACCTATACACTTTACATTTAAAGTTAATCTGTTTTCAATTATATTTTGTTGATTTTACATTAACCTTCAGTGTTAACACCTAAGGTTAAAATGTCAGTTTCTCTCCAAGCAGTACATAATACAAAAACTTTCAGAATAGGAACTGCTTATTGAATTATTCATAAACAAATGTGTGAACGTAATTCAAATATTTTCCAGGAACATATTATGCATATGTGCTGATTTTGTCCTTCTGCTTTGATTTCTAGTGTATAATTCATAGCACTTTGCAATAACTTTCATTAAAATGTCATTAACAAGTTTAAACAGATTATTAGTTTGTGTCATAACTTTTTGTATACCTTTCATTAATTAAGTCTTTAATAATAATGCTTCTTCACATCTTTACAAATCATTTGGTCATTTCTTGTAGATTGTTTTGTAGTACCTAATATAAAATTGCAATTTTTCATCCACTGTGAATGTTAGCCAAGGAATATTAAAGAAGAAGAATTAAGCTATTATAAAGCATTACCCTATGATTCGCTACTCTCTTGCTTTGGTTTTGTCACATACAGTTCCCTCTTTACAATAAACTCTTATTCTCCTAGACTTTTTGGGTCTTGCTTTCTCTTTGCATCAAAACTGTTCTTGAATTTTTGTCATGTTTTAAACTATTTTTTTCACATATTTTTCTTTTGGTGTTAGGATGTTTTTGATTTAGATAATGTCCATGCAGCCTCTTCGGTTATATTTTTGAATAAAAATGCACTTGTTTTGTTATACGTTGTCACAAAAATGACCAACAGACATAACATATAAAGGTTTGGGGCAGCCACCAGTGTTTTTTCGTAGGCTTTAGGTATTCTAGTGTTAAATTAATGTAATTGATCCATGAAAAGTAATAATTATATATACAGTGCCTATACAAATTCACTGTCCTGGAAGTATTCACGTTATTGTTATAAAACATTGAATCACAGTGGATTAAATGGTGAGCACCTTTCAGAGATATGTTTTTACTCTGACATTAAAGAGTCATTTTCTGTTGTTCAGTGTCAGAAAAGCTATATTTTTCAAGTGGGGGTTGAATACTGGTTTGTTAAGTTTGACTTTATTGTATGCAATGTCATTTTCTCTGTTGTATAAGTTAGACTTGATCGTATAGAATATTTTTTTTTCAAATAAAATAAAAATAAATAAATAAAAAGTACATCCAGTATAATTTAATGTTGTATAACAATAAAATGTGTAAACTTCCAAAGGGGTGAGCCATTTTTATAGGCCTCGTACAGCTATCACTCTTGCAGAGCATCATATAATGACAAACATGTGTTTTATTGTAGTGAGACATTTATCTCCAGGTAATTTTGTGAAAATAGAATAGATTAGCAGGAGATGCAAATGTGTAGCTAAAAATAATGAGAGAACAAAAAGGGATCAAAGTCTGAATAATCAGAGATTGAACAAACAAGATACAAGGGCAAACTGGAGAATCGAAAGTCAGGGGCACAAAGGGGATTTAAATGCTGAAAAGAAATCTTTTAGTACTTGTTTAGAAACAAACTACTGTGACATCCTTGTTTATCCAACCAAGGGATACTAAAACATGGAAATGCTGCTGTCCTTAGACTGTAGCTATCTGTGACATTAGGAGCATGACAATTGTAGTCACTTGACTAGTCTCCTGTTTTCCTTAAACAAAGAATGGGGTGATTGAAAACAAAATATAACTTTGTTCCCTTCACTGCATTCAAATTGTCAGCCTAATGTAAGCATTATTTTAATGTGCCCCTTTGTGACTAATATAGTACTTGGAGAACATTAATTTGACTTAAATTCAGAAACATGGTGAATAATATACTGAGAGTGGTCACAAATAGTAAATCATATACAAATATGTCAGATACAGAAGAAACACTAAACAAATACCATTGTTATACTTGACTAAGATTTAGGGCCCTTGCAATAGCAAGTGGCAACTGAGGAGCTTAACTGTCTAGTTTTTTTAGACAATGGCAGTGCTACTACTACTACCACTACAATGCTCTGCTCAGAAGATCTTCTACCAGGTCAAATGCCTCTAAAGCCTAGACACATTACAATCCTGTTATTGAGCCAATAGGTACATCTGCTCTATGTTACATCAGCCTCAGTTACTACATTGTTTTAGATCTAGAGTCTCTTTGAAAAACAGTGTTTATAGTAACTGGCTCAATGCAAACACAACCAAAAAGCAAATCATATATATACTGCCTTTGACATTTTTACATTTTATTGTTATAAAACACTGAATCACAGTAGATTAAATTGTGAGCACTTTGCAGAGATATGTTTTCAAGTTGACATTAAATGGTCTTTTTTGTTGATCAGTGTGTCAAAAAAGCCCAATTAAATCTACTGTGATCAAAAGGGTTAATATTTTTCCCTGTAAAGGCTTTTCTCACAGAGAGAGAGAGAAAGAGATACAGAATGCATTATCACAGGAACAGGAAAAAACAGTTTTGACAAATATAGAAATGAGCAAAGAAGTCACATATAAAATGTGTTTAAGAAGAGGAAAAGTATATCAATCAATTGTCAATAAGCACCTTTTTCTGGCTCACTATGCCATAAATATGGAGGAACAGGGTATGAGAAAAGATGTTGTTTAATGGATTAGACATTTTGGTGGAGGACCTGGTTGAAACTAAAACTCAAGGCAGTTTGGTGCAGTATACAGGACATGAATCAGGGCATAAGATGGCCAGATAAAGACACTTTGGTAATGTTCACTTATTTGCCCGTCCAAGTGTAAATTGACCACTACCAGTAACTATATAGGGAGCACCAGAATTATGTACTCTGGAAATTGTAATGGGAGGACAATGGGGGATTCTAGTAGCAGGATACCCCAGTATGAAAGGCAGTAGCAAAAAGATGTTATTCACGGCTTCCTGCTACCCACTATAATCAGGAGACAATGTTAGTGTTGTTTGCAGTTTAATTAGAAGTCTTCCTCATCAAGCGGGTTCAACGGCTTGGAAGCAGCGAATGGAGCAGATGCAGTCTGAGGGAGACAGGACAGGAGAGTGAGTCGTTAGGTTGGCCTGGGCTCGGTCTTTTAAATGCTCTAAACCCTGTGCGAGAAGCATGCTGAATGGTAAACCTGCAAGACTGCAGCTGATGTCACAAAGGGAACGGATAAGAGTGTGTTTGTTTCTCATTGAAATACTGGGCAAGAGGGAGTTTCTGAAGGGCAGAGGTTTATAGGTTTACTGCCACAGGTTTACTGTGTAACAGAGAAACAGCTCACAGTTAAGAGTGTAACAGTGTGCAGCTGGTGGCGCTATGCAGGAGGAAAAATGGTGCAGGGGAACCACTGAACTGCACAGGAGCTACAGTTGCCACCATTATGGGCAGCTAACCAGCGATGACACCAGTCACACTGTATAGTTAGGACTAGTTGGGCAATCAAGATTTTGTTCTGTGATTGCTTTATATTTATACTTTATGTTCTCCTTCTATTTTTAATGAAATGCCCTTTTCTGTAACTTAGGCCTCCATAATATGTATGCTGTGTTTAGGGACCACTAAAGTATTCTCACTCCCAGGCAGAATATTGGTGTGATTTTTACCTAGTAAACAGGAATGGTAAACAGGAAGTCATTAGGATTTTTCATGGTATGCAGAAAATGTTTTGTGAGATGGATCAGATGCTACTGCATCAGACTAATCCAAATTCATTCTATTTTATAAGAATAAGAAAGAGTATTTTCATCTGAATCATGTCTCTTTACATAATGCTTCTTTTTAATGCTATAGTTACCCTTTGAACCAGATCAAGTTTTGGAGTTTATTATTGCCAATTATTGCCTTCTGCCATCAGGCTCAAAGTCTCTAGAACTCTGGCTAAACACTGTCTTTTAAATGCTTGTTTTGGGCCTCAAATGTGATCAGAAGTGTTGTAACAGGTAAATTACATTAAACAAGAGCCTGGTTAAATACTGGGTTCTCTTCATTATTTTTATTAACAGGAAATGTCAATACACAGTTCAGATTAATATATCCAATTCACAAAATGATACAAAAAGGTTAAAACAGACATTATTTTTTCATATATACAAGATGCACAGGACAGATTCTCAAAAATGACCTGTGAAGTTTTTCAGTTTAATCTGCTATATTTACCATGTGCTGTCAGCATTCAGCCTCATCATCCAGGGAAGAAAGCTCCATGCAGCAAAATATCAGATCTTAGTTTTAAAGAGAGAAACAAAAGCCTTGCTAATCCTGTCATCCACTGACATGTATGGCTTTTCGATATTTTTCTTAAAATGAAGCTTCAAAATAATCTATCCTAGCATTTCATATTTTTGTATTGGTAAAAATTAAATTAAACTAAAAAAGTAACTCAAAATAAAAAGGACATAATAAAAAAGAATCTGTGTGATCTGCATATAAGCTTAATTTGTATATAAGTTAAAATTTAGTGTTTTCCTAAAAAGTTAAAATTATTTTAATCTGAAATCTAATTATTACAACACTGTCAAGAAAATTTAAATGTAGAAAATAGTATTATAATATTGTAGGAAAATGGGAAAGATTGTTAGAAACAACCAAGAAGATGTGCTGTACTATATGAATTAGACTTTCTGCAAGAATATATTGTGAATGAAAAAAATATTAACTGCTTGCAAGTTACTAAGGGTTAAAAGCTGTTTTTGCTATAACAACAGGGTATTCATACAGGCGTCTGTCATAAGACAGGTTGCAGTAAGCTGACCTAGGACAACTTCTTTATTTAGAAGGCATCCGTTAGACACAGGAAAGATGACTTTTCCTTCTTTAGGGCCCCTTTTGCAATGCACACAAAATAGAAACAGTTAGCAATTATGCAATGTAAGATGAAATGCTTAGATAAACATATTGTGCTTATTGATAAGTAAGGGGAAGGGGGAGCGACGAAAATTATTAAAAGTCGAGTGAAACAGGGGAACATTGCTCTTCTGCCTTGCAACGTGGAATCCATGTACTCATCTGTGACTGAATAAAGACTGATTGATTGAACTATTCCTGTCTTCCTTGGAGAGCTCCTTTCACAATATCCAAAGAAGTAATTGATCCAAGGTGTTTAGTAACCCAAATCACTGTTATTTTCATTTTGGAAAAACATGTTTTCTAATGATTTAGTACAGAAATGAATTAGATGTTTTCAATAGTAAAAATTTCCCCATTTCCAGTTGTCACTTTATCACACTCTTAACTTGTTAGAAGTTACTATACTACTATTACAGTATTACTATTACATTTTTGGACAAATTTCAGTAGATTTATCCATACAGACCAGTTTTGCTGCCTGGGATTTGGACCTGTAGCAGGGCTACATAAAATGTCAAAATGTGTTTGGTTAATATTTACTGTATAAGTGTTGTGTTTGTTTGATCTTTTTCGTGTATAAAATATATATACCTGAAGAAGAGCTTCCTTGCTGCATCTGCAAGGACATCACCAAGCACAGTGCTTGGCCCTTGTGGAGGTGAGGGTTCCTGTTTCATACAGTATAAGTTAGGACCACACATTTGGAAAGGGAAAAGAAAAAAGGAAACATCAAACAACTATGATCCATCATAAAAAGAACTGCTATTTTTGTATCAAAGGTATCCACAGATCATCACTGTGTATCCTGTTACACACGGCAGTAAGGGACTTAGGATTTTTTATCATCCACATCCCAGGGCTGTTGCACTGCTTTCTGGAGTCATTGGTGAGACTTTTTGGGTTCATACTTTTGAAATAGCCCTTTTTGTATTGTAGTTTTCTGTCATTTCATCATTTGGGTCTTGGCCGGCTTCCATCCATTTCCGTGCAGTTTCCGTGGTTTCATTGGACTTTTTGTTTCATCAGACGTTTTGTTTCATTGGGATTTTTGTTTGTCATTTTGTAAATTATACTGTATATGTTTTCTGGTTAAGATAAGGGACGACAAGTGAGATCGGAGCCATGTTGTTCTTTTTCTTTTTTCGCTATCATTGTATATATTTCTTTCTGCATCAGGATGAGAGAATAGGGGGATTTATGTGTATTATATTTCATCCTTTTCCAATATATTCATTTTTTTTCACATACTCAACCTTTTATCTTTGCCAACATGCTTGTTTCTACCATCGACTGGGGAACTTGAGTGGAGGGCAGATAAGGAATGAAAGGGTAAGTATGGTTTGACATGGCCGAGTCCGGATTTCACTTGAAGTTAGCAGGAGCAGGTAAATTGCCACTATCAAAGCGTGAGTGTGGTTGTTACAAACCTACAGCATCAATCTGGACCTGTGAAGCAGAAGTTTTAACCGCTGTGAATCCCCTTTTGCAAACATACATACAAACATACTTTATGTACCTAATGTAATTTTGCATAACACTTGTAAGTTTTTTTTTTTTCGCATTTATATGTTATGAATTTTACATTTTGTTTGATATAAGTTTGGTGATTAACCTATCTACCATACTAAACCTAGGAAAACAGTATATTCATTTTCATTTCTTTAAGAGAGTTTGGCATCTTTCTATGCTGCTCTACTTAATACATTTCATACTCAAACCAGACTCAATCTGTAAATTACGTTCATTAAGAAAGGTAAGAACAGATCTCCGTATACTCTGAGAAAGAACAAAAGTTGCCTCATTGATGAAAATATGGAAAAAAGACCTTTTGTCACAAGTTCCTTAATTGGGAATGATATGAATATCTTAGGAGAGAGAAACTAAACAAATGTATTGCTTTAATGTAAAACAGACCTTGGCAGGGATTATAGTTCCTTTGAAAATTATACTAAATGGTTTGGTAGAATCATTCATTCCTTATGAATGGAGTGTGCTTTTGATATCATTTCTGGTGAAATCTACAGCTTAGCTGAATAGTGAGGGCTTAACTATAAATTAGATTATTGATTAAGAACTTGTAAAATGATATAGTTGTTACTTTAGTGTTGCTTTAAGAAAATTATCTATGTGATGTATTATAGAACAGACTTCAAATGTTTTGTTTGCTGTTGTTTTTTTCACTTCTTAAGTGTTCCTTTATTTTAATCTTTTTCTCCCCATGGTATGCAGTGATATTGTACATTGTTTATCATTGTAAGGTTTATCTCATGCTGTTATCACTTACTGGATGGATTATATGTCTAGCTGGTATTTTATTTTGTAAAAACAATGGACCAACTATGTTTTTTTTTGCAAGTTTTCATGCAAGATAGCTTGTGTATCTAAATACAGAAAGCCAGTGAATTTAATTCTTTTCACTGGTCTAATTTGTTATGCAGACCTAAGCCAAAGATGTTTAATGTGATATGTTTTGTATAACTGTGAGCTATATTCTTAAATTCATTAACTGTACAAAATGATTATTGTTACTGAAGTGAACATATTTTACTAGCTCACCTGACCCTATGCCCTAGACCGTAGGGAGGATAATGTTCCTTTGGGTATTCAGGAAAAACCCACAATTTATTTATTTAGGGCAGATAAGGTCTTTAGTGCAGTATTAAGGGATTAGTAAAAGGGATGGCTGTTTACTACCTGCACACTACTTATACGCACCTACCTGCTTGCAGTATATCTGTGTTCAAAATTTTGGGGTCACCCAACAATTTTCATGTATTTTTGAAACAAGGGATTTGATTTTAAGATATATCCAAGATATTACTCATGTTAAAAATGTCTGGTTGAATTCAGCACAGATTTATAATTTATTATTCACGTATTTATGACTGCAAAGCACCATTTTCAGCAGCAGGTACTCTAGTTTTGTAAAGGTAAACTATCTTAGCTAATCCTTAATCATGTTTAAAAGTTAATTTGATTAAAAAAGAAACCTATGTAATTGAATTAGCACAACTGATATTTGTTATTCAGTTCAATTAATGACTCCTTATGTTGCATTCCTGGCATTCCTAAAGTTCAATTTTGGACTGAAAATTATTGATAATGAAACAGTATACTTAATAAAGATGTTATTCTATTGTTGTTTTGTGTTATAGTTATTATTATAGTTATAGTTAATCCATCTAACTGAGAGCCAAGAAACTGAAGATTTCAAACAAACATGTTCCATGGCCGCTACCTTAAATAGTACACACCACATACCAGTGTCACCTGCAACAGTGTATGCAATTATATACAATATTTATAATATCTTTTTGCATATATTTGCATATACATTAAAATACGTGTATACACATGTGAGGGTAAGTCAATAATTATCCACACTTTTGTGATCATTTTGTTTGGGTTGAGTGTGCAGTGTTCCCACACAGAAATCCACAGAAGCCTTTCGGCACAATATAGAGACAGTGTTTAAGAACAGTGGGGTTCGTGTGAATGGACTGAGTTCTAAAATGGTCGGACAAGTATTAAGCACGAAAAGGAGTGGGACATCTGTCCAAATTCACTACTGACATCAACATACCATGATTTTAACAAACTGATGAGGATTTTTGCTCATGGTACACTTTTGGCCCATATAAAGTGGATCATTGCTTGCTGTTCTTCTTTGGTGGAAAAAGAGAGCAAAGCAGCCATTTTTATTCATTATAAATCACAAGAAAAGCAGACTAATCAAGGTTGAAACTTTACCACTATGATAATAGATACTCCATGTTTCCACATGTGTGCCTGAAATTCTCTACAGCCAATCACAAAAGGGATAGTCAAATCAAGTCAAGTCAAAATTTATTTATAGAGTACATTTAAGGCAACAGAAGTGGTTTCCAAAGTGCTTTACTTGAAAATAGATAAATAAAATCAAAGATTGATACATAAAAAAATTGATAAACAGAACTTAGTAAAAAAATAAATAATTGACAAATTACAATTACCAGCACATAAAAACACATCATGAGTGACTAAATGCCAGGGAGAAAGAATGTGTTTTAAGCAAAGATTTAAAAATGGACAGGGTTGGAGGTGCTTTTATCTGAAGTTGTAGGCTGTTCCAGAGCCAAGGAGCAGTCACTGCAAAAACACTATTACCCTATTTCTTTCGCCTTGATCATGGTAAGGCCAATAGCAACCGGTCAGACAATTTAATTCAGTGTTACATGGAGCTAGAGCTTATCCAGGCAAAACAGGTCACAATTCAGGAAACCGCCCTGGACTGTGCACCTATTGTAATAGAGCACAAGTCCATCACAGGGTTTAAGATGCTCTCAAACCACTCAGAGTGCACACCTGTTAATATAATGCTAATATAGTGCATGCCTAGAGGTAAACTCACAACAGAATTATCACATCCTTACATGGCGTTATAGAAAACATTAGGACTACAATTACGTAGTCAGGGAAGACAGATTACCTTTGAAGTGTTGTTGGAGAGGACCTGGGTGCCAATCTGTCAGGATGCAGACCATCTCATCTGAAAATGTGATCTTTCCCAGAAAAAGTCCTAGTTGTCCATGAACCCAATGTTTTATCTCTTGCAGACATCTCTCAAGCAGTTGTTCAAGGACAGCATTTGATCACAGGCTTCATCCAACCTTCTAACTAACATCAGAGGACCTGAAATGATGATTCCAGCAGCCAGGGTCCTCTCTTTCGTGGCTTGGATTAAAGCTGCAAAGTCCATCTTTAGGACTTCCAGCTGTTGATATAGCATGTCATTTACTTCCATGTGGAGAACAATGGTTCACAAGGCCCAGTCCATGTGCTTCTTGAGGACTGTTGGTGATGTTCTTGTAATGTCTCAAATTCTTGCACCAGGAAAACAAGAAACAAAAGATTTCTGTTTAGGGCATGTAATATTTAGGCTATGTACAAATGAATCACCGATAATAACAACACTACTGAAGTCTGCCTGCACAGTTGGGGAAAAAGAGAGGGTCAAAGCAGTTGTGGACTTTGCCTGAGCTGACAGAGGTGATCTGGCCTTGAGCCTCTGCCTTCAGTGCTGGGAAAGGAAATTCCCTGATTATTATCGCTTTGAGAAGGAGTGAGGGTAAAGGTCACTTGGTCCAGGGAGTGAGCAGCATGGCACGGGGTTGATGTTGCCACGTCGAGATGAGCTGCAGTGACCTCTGCTGCTGTGGAGGTCTCTTTTTACAGGCAAGCTTTCAGATCCCTGAAGTGTGTCTGTATAACAAGGAGTTGTTGAAAGTGAATCTCAAGGGCCTGGAGTTCTTCGTTGACAAGCTGCACCTCACAGTCAGCCATCTTCCATTTCATCTTCATATCCAAGGTGAGAGAGAGAGAGGGAGAAAGAGGGTGTCAGTGGGTGTTGACATGGCTATATGACTACAACTCCTAAATCCTTCTCATAAAGTGAACTTTTGATTTTCAGACCTTCCCATTGTGTATTCAAACCTAACATTTTCACTTACTTTGTGTAATACTTTATGTTTACAGACATTAAATTTCATCTGCCACAAATCTGCCCAAGCCTGTATGCAGTCCAAGACCCTCTAAGACAATTCAATGAATTCCAGATCATCTGCCAATCCACCTAGTTTGGCATTATTTTAACTATCTTGTTACTTATATTCTTATCTAAATCATATATAGTATATACTGTATATATATTAAACATAGCAGCAGCCCCAGCACTGACCCCTGTGAAATACCAATTAACGTCAGCCAATTCTGTGTCCCTTATACCATAACCCTCTGCTTCCTGTGTCTGAGACAATTTTGTACCTGACTACAAACAACAACCTGAACTCCCACTTCTTTTAGTTTGGTGCCCAACCTCTCATGTAGCACCTTATCAAATGCTTTCTGAAAGTCAAGATTAAGAATTTAATTTGCTCCACTTTGATCATATCTTTTTGTTGCTTCCTCATAGTATTCCAGCATGTTGGTAGAACAACGTTTTTTTGAACCTATGCTCACTGTTCACTAAAAAAAAAACTATCACTAATAACAAATAGGGATGGGAGGGGTGCCTCTGTGTTTGATGTAATTTTCACCACGCTGACTTTGGATAGAAGGCACTGCATTCTATATTCACCTGACCTAACATAACCCACCCTAAGCTAACCTAACCTAACCTTGAAGGATCTAAAATAATGGAAGGATTAACACAAAACTAACCTAAAAGGTATTAAAGAAACCTAACTTAATACAGAAATAACCTAAACAAGGTATTAAATAGCACAAAAAACAAATATAATGAAAGGACTGGAAACGATGGAGAAAATAGAAATGTAAAAATAACCTTAAAAGGTATTAAAGGAACCCAAACAAATATAAAATCAATGTAAACAAGGTGTTAAAAAAACCTAAAACAGTAAAGAGCAGATACTGACTGGAAGGAGAGCGTGTCGATGCGTCCCTTAAGGCAAGGTGGCATGCAGGAAGAAGCTGGCTGGGAGATGAGTACATGGACCAGCGTAGTACTGGTGGAGAGAATGTAAGGTTGCCTCTTGGTGTAAGTTCTAAAAACTCTAAAGAGATAAACCTCTAACCTAATATTAGCATAGCACATACATCACATAAACATAATAACAATTATTGAAATACCATAATAATACATTAATAACAATATTAATACTATAAAATGACAGCTTTCAATGCTATTTGATTTCATTTATTGTATCTCCTTCGTTAAAGTGCAATGTTGTTAGTCAAGACATTGTTAACCAAGTGATGACTGTAATTTGAATTTACTGTACATAGTCAATTCATACAATTTCTCCTAAAATGAAATATAGTTTGCTGATTCAGGAGATGACTGATTTTAATGATACTTCAAGGCAGCAAAAGTTCGACTTGAGGATTTACTGTTTTTAATTTTTGATCTGGTTCCATCCATGTTGATTATGATAAGAAATTCTTGGTTTGACTTAACTTTTAATGTTGGAATATGAAGCTTGTTTAGCTAAAACGCTGCTTAAATTGTGCCACACAAAAAATTAACTAAATCTAGCAGTTTTTAAGGAAACATCTTAGTGTCAATTCTGGTCTTAAAGATTGTGATTGTTTATAATCTACTATTGTTAAAGTTCCTACTCAGATTAAAAGAGGGTTAATCAAAAATGAGACAAACTGTTTTTGCAAGATGCACTTCTCTCAGCAGGTGACGCAAAAGGTTAGTAGGGTTAAGAGTATCATGTCTTTAAGAGAATACAGTACACTTCAATACAGTATTATTACTTAAGGCCTCATCACACTACATGATTTTTCCAGGAATTTTCAGTTACAAATTTCATTTAAATAATCTTAACAATTCAAGGGCAAACTGTAGTGTGACATCACTGTCAGCTCAGTCAGACCAAACTGAGACGCATCCTGACAAAATCAAACAGGTTCATCAATCAATATTAATACACCCATAGGAGCAGAATTATCAGAGAATTTCTGCAAGTGACAAGGCCTAGTGTTAAATTTATAGTCTGAGGTGTACAGAGTGAAGAGAAAACGAGACAGGTTTACTTATTTCTGTTGTATCACAACAGAAGAGATTTTGGTTTTCATTTTATTTAATAATTTCATTGTATATTTTCTGAAAGTTTCAAAACTTTCAGAAAAATGACAAAATTTTATTTCTGTTATTTTCCCCTTTTCCACAAAGTTTTCACCTTTCTTTTTGAATAGTACTATTCATCACTGACATTGCTGAAAAGCTAAATTTCTCCTGAATCAGAGAAAAAAAAACAAAAAAGTGAAAAATACTCTGCATCTCTTTAAGCAAACCATAGGTTATAGTTTCTTTATATTCTTTTTACTTCTGCTGTTAAAGATTATAGAAAGTCTCTAAGACTAAGCCCTCACAGCTCATCGTACACTTCATTTTATGGAGCTGACTATCAAGAGATGGGAAGTGATGCGGAATGTGGATGTTATCTAATGACATATTATATACAGCAGTCAGTGACAATCAGTTCAATGTTTGTTGAGTCATCTATAGGAAAAAAACAAATTAAATATATAAATCATGCACATTCATATGTTGGAAAACAAATAAGAAAATGTCTAGTATTAATGAAGTCATTACCATTCTCATGCAGCTCAAAACATGTACACGGTATAATTGACCAGAAAAGATTGGAAAGGTTAGATTAAAAATTTAGTTATTTTTTTTTTGTGTTTATGTTTACCATTCAGTTTTAAATGAAGCAATAGCATAGCTCTCTGAAATATGAAAATAATCAGTCCTGATTTTACAATTCAGATATAACATCTCTTAAATAGGCCACTACCTTTTTCACTGATGAAGCATTGTTTAACCCACCTACAGACACCTACATGATAAATTATATGTGTTGCTATAGAATGAATGCTTTTAAACAATGCAGGGAACTAACTGTGCAGAACAATAATAGTAGACAAATGTTTAGTCTTAATCTTTTTTGCATAATGCTAGTGTAATCTCATAAAATTTACCAACATTCAAGTCTTCATGACTACATTTATATGTTGTATTTCAAAAGGAATTTATGGTTCTTTAACTTGTGTCCTTCTTTATAAATGTGTCAGTGTTTTTTGCAAAAAAGGATTAAGATAAATATTGTGTAAATCTTCAACATTCAGTATAAAACTTGAAATATATTTCCTGTAACATACACTGATCTAGCTCCAGTATTTGACATTGTTTATGGTATAGAAACTGGAAGATGATCTGAGAGAGCTAAGAAACCTGTCTTAGTGTCAAGTGAACAGTGATTGGTCCACTCACCTCATATGACTTATAACACCCAAAACATGTCTACCAGTTACCCTTCATCCTGTTAGCACACACCCTTGGTCCAGTGTCAACACATTTGCACACATATCCTACTTTGTCAGAAACAGACAGTGAAGTATTTTGGAACTATTTTTGGACCCTGTGGGTACCTTGGGATGGGAGGGGTTCCTGTTTATGACAGTGAGTTTTAAGGACAGTGCCTTTTCCTGAATGTTAAGCCCTGAAATAAATTAATTGAATTTGTCTCTGTGAGGATATAGTTTAAGAAACACCATTTATAAAAGTTAGATAGTTCCACCTTAAAATTACTTACACCGGGTGCTGCTGCTAGTATACTATATAAGGCAACTATTTTGTTAAATGTCAGATGCTTATTGAATGCAAATACTGTAATATAATCATTCTCTGTTTAAATGATTTCATACCAAGAACATAAAAGTTGGATTTCATTAATTATTTTTATTAACAAACAAATATAAAGCTTGTTTGGTTTGCATTAGCTGAGTATTTCCAGTATCACATTCAGTCATTTTTAGAAAGATGTCAGGTTCTCCATTTCAACTACATGACTCAGTAAATTTCTCCCATGGCACTTACTGTGAAGTGGTGCTACCTATTTTCCATTCTAAATGCACTATTCTTTAATTTTCCCTTTCACACTTTACAAATAATTCTGCACTGTAAAAAAATGTGTCCTTTCCAACTTAAAATTTTCTAGTGACCTGTTGCACTCCAAAATTTTAGTTCACCTAATTAAAGTTGTGTACATTGTAAATCAGCTTGTTGTTCTAATAACAAATTGTGTGTTGTATTAGCTACTGTCATTTAATTTAGCTAACTACAAAGCCAGTATCAAAATCTTAAAACGACTGTAAATTTTATGTTTTTCAAATTAATACTACATACAGCATTTAATGAATAATGCAAGACAAAAATGAAGTTCTTTAAATGTTTTATTAACAAATCACTTTAACGTATTATTAGCATTTATAACTGTGTAGCTGCAATCTATTGTGCATTTAACCTGCACAGAAAGAATGCTCGATATAAGAGTAATAGAATGGTGACAGTACAAGTGAACAACATTTTAACTCAAAAATTACGTCAAAAACAGTTGAACAGAATTTACCATACATATAACAGCAATAAAAATATTGGCAGTTACTTGTAACTTAAGGTCATTACCAAACAGGCAATAATGGGAATTCAAATTCTCAAAGCCAAGAGAATTTAGAGACTTATTTAGAAAACAAATACATCAAATAAGTAATTGGACCATTTAACAGTCAATTCCATTTAACTTAAAATTTGAAAACAGTGATCAAAGACTTATTTTTTCTTCAAAAACAGGTGCCCAAAACTGACAAAATTGTCTGGAGGTATCACACAAAAATTCGTATTACATTTGCAATAGTTTGTTTTTTAGAGATTGCACTCTAGCAGTGCAGTCATTTCCAAGGTGCAGGAACACTTTCTGGACCACCTCAAATGTGTACTTAAGGTCCTTGCGATAGTCCATGTTAAGAACATAAAGTAGGCCAAACAGAATTGTAAAGGCCTTTGTAAAGTTGCCCAAGTTCTCCATAACCACCTCCTCTTCAAGGACAATGACAACATTTACTACATTGGATAGCAATCTTGAAGGGATAGCATTCTTGACCACTTCTAAAATTCCTATTGTGATGTTCCTTGCATGAGTCTCTAATCGCTCTGTATTCTACGAAAGACATAAAATAATATTAGACACTTAATAAAAATTGCGCCTTGTCATGGATATCACATAAACTGTAACAAAATATCAAGTTCTGTGTATATCATGCAAATAACACCCCCAAAAAAAGGCCAAAGTGATAAACCATAAAATGAGGAAAGCAAATTACCAGGATGGTTTTTGAAATTGAAGCCCGTTCTCTTAGATAGAAAGGAAGACCCCGAAGAACAGTGTCTCTCCTGTGTGATGTTAAGTCTGCGGTCTGTGAAAGAAAAGCAAAACAAAAGAAAGCCAACACAAGATAAGGTCAATGAATGGATGAGAAAGAGACTGCTTAGCTTATGACACACAGATCAAATTTAAATGAAGCCAAAAAGAAAAATCTGTATTACTCTGTACTTGACAAATTTGCAATACTACTTTAAGTATATTATCTACTGTATATCCAGTTTCTCTAGTAGATTCTCCATTTCCTGTTCTCCTGATTGTCGTACTTTACCTCTGTACATCTTAAGCAAGCCCATAGTATAACTGTCCAATGATGTTAGAAGTGTTAACTTCAGATCAGCATGGGTAATGCATAGAAACTCTACATATACCTATGTGTAAGAGACACAGTAAGAGAGGACTGAGTTAATGAACTGTAGAAACAGAGCAAGTGTGTTTAAGATGTTAAAGCAACATCTGGAGTTTAATAAACTATTTACCTATTCTTCAACAAAAAGTCCTGGCCATTGTTGTTAATTGTGGATACCATTGGCTGATCCTGTACAATTTCCTTTCTTCTCAAGGAAAATACCAACTCCATCTTGGAGTTTAAGACACTCAGGTTAATGTCTCTCTTTTTCACCTCTCCCTCCATTGATGCCCTTTCATTCACAAGGGTTTCTTCATCTAAACCAACTGTTATTCAGAATGTTGTGTTGAGCAATGTGAGATGTGCTTCGGTGTAATTGCTCTGTTACTATGATGGCATTCATGACGATTGCAATCCTGAGGATACGTTGGGGACAGAGGCAATATCGGGCACGTATGCACATAAAGCAGCTTTCCATTGTTTTATGAAAGTGCGCTATCTGCCTCGGTTGTTCAAACTGAAGAATCAGAGGATAGATATCTGTATAAGTAGCCAGCGTAGGATCACCACCTTCCCTCTAAATATGAAATATGAATGTGATCTGCAGGATACATAAAATGCTTGTTTTACTCCGCAATAAGCGCATGCCCAGAAAATGAAAAGTACCCATATTTTACTCAGCAAACATTTTTTTTCTGTCAAACTTGAAAAGCTGACCAAGTACAGAAACATTATTTCGCTTAATAAAATATGTTATGTTGAATGGCAAAAATGACATACTCATCCAATCAATGACTTTTTCTGTTTTAGGACAACATTTTTTAACTCAAGTGTTAGACCAACATTTTTTTCTTCATAACCACAAATATTCCTCTTTTTACAGTGTGCCTGAACCTATCGATGCCTTCCAAAATTATGATGATCAGGTTGTCACTTAGCTTTTTCTGTTCAAAACTAAAGATGTTTAACTCCTTAATCCCATCACAGTAAGACATGCCCTTTCGTATAGCGACGTCTACAGTACCCCAGATGTAGTCCATCAGTGCATTATAGAATTTGATCTATATGTCCATGTCCAGAATAACACCAAGGCAGTCTAAATTGGTCCAATGTAATGTATTTACTAAGTCACATAAAGTATACAATGGGGCGTAAACACACCACAAAAGATATGACAAAATGATGTCCACTCTTGGGCCTTTCTACTCTCTTCTGGACAAGCTAGCAGATTAAGTGTGGTCTGACCACTTGTGTAAGTGAACCCCAAATTGGCCTGACCACTTGTGCAAATGAACCCCAAATTGTCCTGACCACTTGCACAAGTGAGCCCCAAATTGAACAACTCCTTCCCTCTGCCAGGCTTTCCTTTTCAGAATGCTGAGCATCTATGGGAGTCTGCTCTATCACAGCAGAATACTGCTACTCCTGTCTACTAGCAACCTGAGGGTTTAAACATTTTTATTGTGCATTCTCAGCTGAGGATCATGGCCAGGTAGATGCATCCTGACCAGGATATTTGTCAATCATTACCACTCACTACTAACCTGCTTGCTGCTACAAAGTATACATACACAGAAATAAAAATATAATGATATATTCACTGTATGTTCTGGGCATGCTGGATTATTATCCGAGTTATATATACACTAGCTTAAACTACTTGGCATTGCATGTGAAAATAAAACAGTCGCATATTCAAATTAATTCAGTGATATTTAATTTAGAAATTATATAGTGCATCATTTGATTCTTTTATACTAAGTGCATACATGTATTTTTGGAATATAGTTCTTAACTAGGGGGCTCCGCCCCCTGCTCGCTTCGCTCGCCAACCCCTGGCGTTGGGGCATGACAAAGAGTGAGATGTATGAATTAGATATAGAATAGTGTGCAGGTTTGGATGATGCCTATATAAATAATAAATAGAGTGTTTGGCATAGAGTAATGTTTTATTGGAATATTTCTTTGTATACAACATTAGTAGTAAAGATGGTGTCTTGTCTTTGAATGAGTCTTCTTTGGCATGGATCATTTATAACTTTAACTTTAGCGTCAGATGAACGTCGAACACGTGAGAAGGCAACATAAAGTTGTCCATGTCCAAAAACGGGTTCAGAGAGGTAGATGCCAACCTTGTCCATGGTTTGTCCTTGTGATTTGTTGATGGTCATGGCAAATGCAGGTTTAATGGGGAACTGTCTGCGTTTCAATGTAAAAGGTAATTCTAGGTCAGAACTCGTAAGGTCAATTCTAGGAATGAGAACAGTATTGTTAGCATGTGATTCTGTAAGAACTGTTGCTTGAATAACATTGTGTGTCATGGTGTTGACGACTAACCGTGTGCCATTGCATAAACCCTGTTTAGTGTTAAGGTTTCTTAATAGCATGATTATTGTTCCGTTTTTAAGGGTAAGGTTGTGTTGTGGTCATTCGTCCGGGTTAATAGTGTTCAAATATTCTAAGGGGAAATTTAGATGTTCATTGTCGTCATCAGAGTCAACTTTGTCAGAGCTTAGAAAGAGCCGTGCCTCTCCAGGAAGTAATGAAATGACCTGGTTATTAATGTGATTAACATTAATATTTTTTGGACATAATATAGTGCGTTGTGTTAACCACATATGCGAAAGCAGTATGGGCCATTGCCTTTTGGTGGCCTGATATGTACTCTGGTAGATGCAAAAGCAAATGAACTATTGTAGGATCTAATGCAGTTCATAAAGTTTTTACTTTCAGGCACATCGTTAGTTAGAAGCTTCTGTAGATATTCAGGATATGAATGTAAAGGAGGCAGTCTAATCTGCCCCTTTTGACAACAACGTGTAAATTCATTATTTGTATTGCCAGTTGTTTCTTCTGGGAAGTTAAGTGAATGACAATGATTACAAATGACATTCATTAATCCCAATGAATTTTCCTCAATAGTGGACTCATTATTGAAGGCGTTGTCAGCCAACTGGTGTAAGCGTTTAGCAGGTGTCTGGCGTTGATGTCCGCGACGGGCATGTTTTGCTTGTGGCGTTTGAGTGCCGCGTTGTTGCATGTCCATTATTTGTGACGCGCTATTTTGGAGTTTTAATTGATTCGCCTCCGCTTTGCGAAAAGTCCGTTTCAGTCTACGTCGTGCATTGTTTGTATCGAGCCTTGTCCGTTTTTGTATGTCGGTCAGTTGAGCTTTCTGCTTTTGGAGTCTTGCTTGCTTGTTTTCTGGCAGGTCATATGCGCGTTGTACACGTCTTCGTTTATTTATTCTGTCTCTTCGCTCCCTTTTTTGTATGTCTGAGACGTGAGCTCTTTCTTTTGAAATCGTGCTTGTTTCGATGCAGCACTTTGAGACGCGCGCTGTATGCGTCTACGTTCATTGTCTGTCCATTTGGGCACGTCTCTGTAACGGGGTTACTTGAGCTTTGCGTTTTTTGATCCGAGACATTTTTTCTCCCGGATTTTCCGAAGCGCGTTGTATGCGCCCCCGTTTATTTTGTTGTTTCATTCGTGTTCGTGTGTTTGGTCCCGTTATCCGATCCGAATCGTTTTGTACCCGTGACCGTGTATTCATGACTTGTTTGTTCCTCAGCGTGCGAAATATGGATAAGTAATAAGGAGGATCGCACTCACTGTTAATATGGAGCCTTTTCTGCAGTTGAACGGTTAATAGTGCTTTATTGTAAGGAGATCCACCTATGCTGCCTAGTGTGAAGGTGTTGAGATGACGTATGTTTAATATGGATATTTCCTTTAGATATGTGGCTTTGGGTGTCACTTCTTATTGATGTGGGGTGGGGGGGGGTGAGGATTGTTGTTGCGCGAGCGTCTTCTTTCTTTTTGTGTTCCAGGGGCTTGTTGAATCCCCGTCTTTGTGTGTGTCCCGTCCGTTGCTTGTAGGGTGTGTGGGGTGAAGTTTCCGAAGCGCGTTTTATGCGCCCCCGTTTATTTTGTTGTTTCATTCGTGTTCGTGTGTTTGGTCCCGTTATCCGATCCGAATCGTTTTGTACCCGTGACCGTGTATTCATGACTTGTTTGTTCCTCAGCGTGCGAAATATGGATAAGTAATAAGGAGGATCGCACTCACTGTTAATATGGAGCCTTTTCTGCAGTTGAACGGTTAATAGTGCTTTATTGTAAGGAGATCCACCTATGCTGCCTAGTGTGAAGGTGTTGAGATGACGTATGTTTAATATGGACGTTTCCTTTAGATATGTGGCTTTGGGTGTCACTTCTTATTGATGTGGGGGGGGGGTGAGGATTGTTGTTGCGCGAGCGTCTTCTTTCTTTTTGTGTTCCAGGGGCGTGTTGAATCCCCCTCTTTGTGTGTGTCCCGTCCGTTGCTTGTAGGGTGTGTGGTGTGGTTTTGTGTTCTTTTTTTTGTGTTCCAGGGGCTTGTTAAATCCCCCTCTTGGTGTGTGTCCCATCCGGTGCTTGTAGGGGGTGGGGTGCCTTGCTGTCGTGCGCAAGCGTCTTCTTTTTTTTTTGTGTGCTAGTTTCGTGTGCAATGGGTTTCGTGCGTGCCTGCGTTTGACTACTTTTTTCTGTGCCTTTTCCTTTTTTCTGTGCTCTTTGCGCCTCATTTCTTTGACTCCTTTTTTCTGTGCTCACTCCTTTTTTCTGTGGTCTTGTCCGCCTCTCGCGGCCCCTCATCCGCCTCTCGCGGCCCCTCATTTCTTGGGGCGCCTGCGCAGTACGTCTTTTTGCGGCTACGGCCCATGGCCGGATGTCCCTGCGTCCATCCGGTTTAGCATTCTCGGTTAGTAATATGGATTAATCTAACACTTTGCTATATATAATATTTTTGATTTTCCCCTCTGGTGCTTAAATATATAAATGTTTTGGCATGCCCACACTGGAGCAAACTTCATATAGTTGAAAAGAATAGACTTTCTAAGTGTATGCCTGATACCCTGAGTGACTGTCCTTGGGCCTTATTTATAGTCATAGGAATTGCAAATCACAGTGGATATGGCAGTTGCTTAAAATTGAAAGGCATATCAGTGGATATCATAGGAATGTGTGGAACAAACCCATTTTGTCCTTTAGAATTTCCATTTAAAATTGTCACTTCTGTCACATGTGACATGAGTTTATTCTATTTCATAATTTTGTTTGGTCTGTCTTACACAGTCTATATATATAAAAGCCAAATACCACTGACTCACCCATCACAAAATCTCCCAAATTATGAGGACTTGGGACTTGAAATTTGGAATGTAGGTTACCCTTGGCCCATAGGTTCTCGCTAAGAAACGGTTTTAAAAATTTCGTGGTCCAAGCGTGTTCTGTCTGTATGTCTGTCCACTTTTCACAAGAGAATTACTTAATGGATTTAGATCTGGTTGTTTTCTATATTGTGCTTGAACTTTCCGGTTGATTTTGCGACTTCTCTCATTGCACTAAGTACCATAGTTTGCTTGCGGTACCGATGTATTTATGCAAATCCAAGAGAGTGGCTGTTGGTTGAGAGCAGGAGGGTGGGGCCTTCCTCATTCACTCGCCAGCCTCTGTTCGAGTTGGTGTACGTCTCGCCACGTGTTGGAGTGCATCTTGCCTCTGCTAGCGATACCTGTTTGTTCAACAGACATTATCATCTACAGATTGTTAAGGAGTAACCTTTGACGTTTTTGAGAGAGAGTTCAGAGCTCCATGTTCTTTAGAGGGTAGCTGCTGATTGCCAGAAATATCACGGCCATGTGCTTTTCTCCCCACATGGGGAACGCTTTCCCGTCAGAGCTGAACACGATCAACTTTTTAAAGTTTGTCTTGTTTCATTACTATGTGGGCGTAGCCACGGAATACAGCTAGTAGTATTATAGGTGATCCAGTTTTTAAAATTTACCTGGATGATGGCATTACAGCTGGTTCCAAAGAATTTAGGAAGTTAGAGGGACAAAATGCCGCATACTCACTCGCATGACAGTATTAATAGATTTGTATGTTGTGATTGAGCTGAGAAGCTTATCCTGTATCTATATATTGATATTATTAACACTTTCATTTTTAGGCATCAGAATTGCTCATTTGCAAAGTTATTCATGGTTTTTAAAGTTGTTTCAAATGTTTGGAAAAACTTTGTTCACAATTTTCTGAACTGAGGACACTACTTTGCAAAACTCTGATAATAAAGAAATCAGATTACTTGTAGGAGCAGTAGTGAATTTGCCAACGTCAAGGTGTAGCAGTTATTCTTCAAAGTTATATCTCCCCGTAAAAGAACTTGCGTATTTTTAGTTGGTGTCATTTTCTGAACATGTCTCCAAAGCTGCAATGCTTTGAGGCAACCCTTAGGTTTATCTGCATGTGTTGATTGCAGAATAACTGGTAATACAGTGGGTGGTATAGGGAAGAGACCCCAACAGACAAGTAAAACACATTTTTAACATTTTTGTGGGACATTTTGAAGAGAAAAACATTTGACGAAAGAACCATTTCAATGACATACATGTCTAATTAAAAAAAAAGTAATGACCCTTGATACAGTACCTATATTTTTCATGTGGAAGAATTTTGATCTGCCATATTTGATTCACACTCTTTAATTTTAAGACTTCAATTTCAGATTTGTAATCTGCCACTTAGAAAACCCCAAGGAACCAGTTTTATTAAAGATAGTTTATAAAGAAACCATGAAAGACATAGAACATACTGACATTCTATTTCATTTCCAAAAATGCTGGGACAGTATGAAATATGAATAATGCTAATAAATATTAAAAGGGGTGCAATTACTTGTCAATATTCATTATTTGTTAATTTTAGACATTAAACTTAGTAGGCATAAATAATTATCCAATTACTTGTAAACCTGCAGAATTAAATGTAAATTAAATGTAAAGGTCACAAGCAGCTGAAGCTCTTTCCAGCAGTACTGGGCTTAAGGAAGAAGCCAGCCCTGGGTGGGTTGCTCATCAATTGCAGGGCACACCTCTGCACAAACCTACAATACAGAGTGACATGCTAACCAATGTGTGTGACTTGGGAGGAAGACCATTATGCTTTGAGAAACATTCACCTGGAGAACATGCAAATTTCATGTGGAGTACCTGTGTTGAGATTCAAAAACCAGTGCCTTCTGGTGATCTGATGCAGCAGCATTAAATATTGCATCACTCACTTAATATTGCTTGCAGATTTTGTAAGCATTTTGAAGAATTTTAAGCAAAACATCAGCAAAATGAATAATAATCCTTTGTTCAGTTTCTAAGGTATTCTTTTGATTTATGATGCCTTAAAAGACAAATACGAAGAATTTAATAATTGATACTCAGGAAACTGCTTTGCCAATTCACACTGCTTTGGACCTCGACTTGATTTGGGCATAGGGTACTTTCAGCTTATATGTTTGCTGGGCAAACATGGGTCTCCAGTTTTGTCACTCAATTCATAGGCATGCTAAAAGAGTGACTGAAGACCGTAACCTGCCTTAGTGTTAATGAGCAATATGGCTGTGTTTGTGTTGATATTAGGCTCATAATGTATCAGTCAAATGGATACAGGCAATTGGAATTATTACAGATCAAGCCATTTATTTAATTTTAACGTGTGAGGGAACAATTATACTTTATGAAAAGGAACCTATCTTTTAGAAAAATTAAACAACCAATTTTCTGTAGAAAACCTTTGTCCTTTTCAGGCATGTATTACTGGGGTAGTGCATAGATTGTCTTATGCCATTAAACCTGTAATAACATCTCTGAAATAATAATTAGACACATTTACACTGTCTGTAACATAACTCTCATGTAAACTTGGATTCATCAAGAGAGAACTAAACAAATCAATATTGGGATAAGTTGGTCATTTATTCCAAAGGGTTTTTTTCTATAACACTCTGGGGATCCTATGTAAAGGTTCAAAACCAATTTTGTCTTGCATCGCCTCTAACACAGACCATTATAAAAACATTGAGTCTTAGAGGAAACACATTATTTTTCTGCCCATTCAGACAAAGAAATCAATTTGGCTGCCACACAAACAGCCAACCTTCTTATTTACATCTCAATTACCTTTTTTCTCACAATTGCCATGTGCCAGCCTTTTTGCTATTGACAGAAAAGGGCACCAGAAAAACCTTCCTTCAGCCTTGCAGGCAGCAATACAACAATCTTTCTTTTTCATGTTTATAAACAGCTTTTCTTTTGTTTAGGGAAAATGAAACTCATTGTTAAAACACAGAGTAATTCACTGAATAGCCAAAGAAAACACCCATAACCAACAGCACTTCATTTAAGAAAATGAAAAGACTTTAAGGAAAAAAATGTAACCTCTTCTGGGTGCAGTAGGCTTATACACAATTAAAATTTTAAAAGCTTCTTTAAGTAAAAACATAAAACCATAAGAGCTGAGAAATATGTTTGTGTTATTTCTAAGTACTTTACGTGTGTAAACACTGAAGCCAAAACTAATATGCCATGCAATATTGGTAATTTATACTTTGTATTCACATTGTATTTTTTTGTAAGAGGCAATTTTTTTCATATTACTGTATGACAGGTTTGTAAATTTTACTTTGTTAATCCAGTCACGTTATTGCTGTCTTCTGATAACACAATTTGATTTTGTTTCTAAATAATTGAAATCTGGCAATTGACCACTTTCTATGCCAGTCATTCATAAAGTTATATCACAGTAAGTGTTCTCTTCTTAATGAATATAATCAATGATTCCTTTTCTTGTGAATCCCCCAGGCCAATACAGTGTAATGTTTTCCATGCTGCTTACCAAGCCAACATAACTGGAAAGCAAATTGAATGCCACCATGTCATGTGCTTTCAGTTTTACATCATTTTTCTCTCATTCTTCATTGGGAACTTGGAAATAAAAAAACACCCCCACTTGTACAATTAAAACCTAAATTAAAGGTGCAGCTTATTTTTATTGTAATACATTTTAGCTAGACATATGGTGGCCCTCCATCGACAAAGTAAACTAAAATTGAAATGCAGTATACAAAAAAATCTGTAAAAAAAATTAAACCTCCTTTCAAAGTCTAATAAAAATACTTCCTAATCCATTTTAAAATCACCAATATTGCAAATCACATATTCTACTAATATGGAAATTTTAGTTAATATATAATAATCTTTTACAATTTATTATAAATACATATATATTATTTGACTGATATTGTATTATATATATATATATATATATATATCCATCCATCCATCCATTATCCAACCCGCTATTTCCCAACCACAGGGTCACGGGGGTCTGTTGGAGCCAATCCCAGCCAACACAGGGCGCATATATACATATATATATTTAGTATATTATACAGTGTCAGTCAAATAATACAAAGTACACAACACATGTTTCTCCCTTATTGGGGCTCATCAGGCGCACACACTTTTTCATCCCCTTACTGGGATCAGACCTCGGATGTCAGTGTCTGAGGTAAAGCCTCTGATGCTGTGCCAATGGCAGCTATTTATTTGACAGGGTGAAGATCAGAGTATTACATCCTTAGGTCCGAATCACAATTTGATTATTTGGGTGGTTACCTATCAGATAACGCTTGTGGTTAGTCGGCCAGTTGGCAGACATCAACTATGTCCTCTCAGTTGCGAGAAGCAGATCATAGATATGTCATACAGTATGTGCCAAATAATACAAAACCATAAGCTCAATATGGTTGTTATGTTAGCATGATTTTTATATTGTCATGGTTTGTTTATATTAATCGATGAAATTTCTAATTTATTGTTTTACTCAACATTTTTGCTTATGTATTATTAGAGGTTGTGGGTTCCTGCTACTGACACTGTATATCCATGAGCAAGTCACCTGACCTGCTTGTGCTCCAATTGGAAAAACAAAAGAAATGTAACAAATTGTATCATAAATGTTATAAGTGTTTCAGCCAAATAAGTAAATGTAAATGTCTGGAAATTACTCTGTATTTACAAATGAATCCAAAGATGGACATGCTTTATTATATTAGCTAATGACAACGGTTTGTCCTTGATAGTATGGTGGTTATTATCCCCACCTGTCATGTGGGTATACTGGGGCTCAATTTCCTGTCAGGGAGGTTTTTACTTTAGGGTGGAGAGGTGGTTCTGAGGCTCAGGATCTGTGCTGGCATTCAGAAGGTTGCCGGTTTGAATCCCCATTACTACCAAAACAGATCCTACTCTGTTGGGCCCTTGAGCATGGCCCTTAACCTGCATTTGCTCCAGGGGTGCTGTACAATGGCTGACCCTATGCTCTTACTTCAAGGGGTAAACAAAAACTAACAAATTCCTAATACAATAAATTGCATAAGGAGAAATAAAGAACAAAAAAAACAAACAAGCCAGCATGGGCTCATTTTCAGTGCACCATGACAGACTGATCAATCTTAACAGAACAGCAACGTTCATCAGCCAGGTTCATTTTTATAGCACAGTTTAAGAAGAAGTTCTTAATTTACACATATCAGCACACAGATTAATGGTATATTCTAATAACATTCCAATGTCTTAATAAAATCTAAAGTTCCCAAAATAGTTAAACAGATTAAAAGTCTTGGCAAATATCTGGTTCAATGAATTGTACTTATTAGATGTAAATCGTTATCAAAGAGCAAAATTAAAAAAGTTATATGATTTAAGTTTTCCCTTATATGTGTATATTGTAAATACCATATGGTTTCTTGAATAGTTACCTTTTTGCTTCATTTTGATAGTTTGGTTTAAAACAATATATATAGGGCTGGCAGGTAAAATAATGCTGTATGGGGCAAGGTACATTTTTTCAGACTGCTCTCCCCCCTCCATGAGTCAAAATGTTTTAACCTTATTTAATAGGTACTGCAACATGGGCTTAACAGTTGAATAATCCCAGGATTCTCTGAGCAACGAGCAGAATGATAAATAAATAATATTATTCTGGAGAAAAGTGAAAAGCATTAGGTTAAAGTTAATAAACAAAACACAAAATACTCATAAAAAATTTGACTTTGTGAAATTGAATGCAAACCAAAACTCAGCTGTTTCGCTCATCCCATATGCTTCCTTAAAAATTTATGAGTCATAAAAATGTTTGCACTTTTATCCAAACAGGCAAAGCAAAACTTTAAGAGTCATTTAAAATGTTTCCATCTTCATGTGAGGAACATTAGAATCAAAATGCATGAAGTAGAGGCAACAGTATTGGCCTCGGACCATGATATTATAGCAATTATGGAGTCATGGCTCAATAACAGTGAAAGACGACAACGCCACATTAGTGGGTATATAAGATTCAGGAAAGAAAAACAAGGAATAATAATATTCAAACACACAAAAAAGAGGCAGATTAAGGATTAAGCTAGTAATCGAGAAGTCTAGATATTAGCTGATTGGAGTGTGCTACAGACTGACAGATTATGATACTTCCTGCAATAGCATATTCATTTATTAAATAAGACATTCTGTATCTGCAATAAAGAGCATGCAGTGGTGAGCTTCAGTGTGGTAGCTGTGTGACAAAAAGGAAAAATAATTGGGATTGAGGGCTAGGACAGACAAGATGTTAGCTCCCTAAGCACTACTCACAATGTGGCAACTGCAAGTGTTCGAGGGGAAATGTGGAAGCCACTAAGTCTTGCACTGTGGCAGCCTACAATAACTCAAGAGGCATATCAATTGTGTTGATCACTCACTGACAGTCTACCCATCATTTGCAAGTAAAAGAAAAAATATTATAAGAAAAGTGCAAAGAAACATGCCTCTACTGTCCTGATTGTAACATTGGACTGTGTGTTGGTGATTGTTTTAAAACATATCACACAAAGGATGTGTACTAAATCTTCATTAGTACAATAGACATACCTTTCCAACTGTATTTACAGTGCATCCGGATAGCATCACTTTTTCCACATTTTGTTATGTTACAGCCTTATTCCAAAATGGATTAAATTCATTTTTTTCCTCAGAATTCTACACACAACACCCCATAATGACAACGTGAAAAAAGTTTACTTGAGGTTATTGCAAATTTATTAAAAATTAAAAAATTGAGAAAGCACATGTACATAAGTATTCACAGCCTCTGCCGTGAAGCTCGAAATTGAGCTCAGGTGCATCCTGTTTCCCCTGATCATCCTTGAGATGTTTCTGCAGCTTAATTGGAGTCCACCTGTGGTAAATTCAGTTGATTGGACATGATTTGGAAAGGCACACACCTGTCTATATAAGGTCCCACAGTTGACAGTTCATGTCAGAGTACAAACCAAGCATGAAGTCAAAGGAATTGTCTGCAGACCTCTGGGACAGGATTGTCTCGAGGCACAAATCTGGGGAAGGTTACAGAAAAATTTCTGCTGCTTTGAAGGTCCCAATGATCACAGTGGCCTCCATCATCCGTAAGTGGAAGAAGTTCGAAACCACCAGGACTCTTCCTAGAGTTGGCCGGCCATCTAAACTGAGCGATCGGGGGAGAAGGGCCTTAGTCAGGGAGGTGACCAAGAACCCAATGGTCACTCTGTCAGAGCTCCAGAGGTCCTCTGTGGAGAGAGGAGAACCTTCCAGAAGGAAAACCATCTCTGCAGCAATCCACCAATCAGGCCTGTATGGTAGAGTGGCCAGACGGAAACCACTCCTTAGTAAAAGGCACATGGCAGCCCGCCTGGAGTTTGCCAAAAGGCACCTGAAGGACTCTCAGACTATGAGAAAGAAAATTCTCTGGTCTGATGAGACAAAGATTGAACTCTTTGGTGTGAATGCCAGTGAAGCATGGTGGTGGCAGCATCATTCTGTGGAGATGTTTTTCAATGGCAGGAACTGGGAGACTAGTCAGGATAAAGGGAAAGATGACTGCAGCAATGTACAGAGACATCTTGGATGAAAACCTGCTCCAGAGTGCTCTTGACCTCAGACTGGGGCGACGGTTCATCTTTCAGCAGGACAACGACCCTAAGCACACAGCCAAGATATCAAAGGAGTGGCATCAGGACAACTCTGTGAATGTCCTTGAGTGGCCCAGCCAGAGCCTAGACTTGAATCCGATTGAACATCTCTGGAAAGATCTTAAATTGGCTGTGCACTGACACTTCCCATCCAACCTGATGGAGCTTGAGAGGTGCTGCAAAGAGGAATGGGCGAAACTGGCCAAGGATAGGTGTGCCAAGCTTGTGGCGTCATATTCAACAAGACTTGAGGCTGTAACTGCTGCCAAAGGTGCATCGACAAAGTATTGAGCAAAGGCTGTGAATATTTATATACATGTGATTTCTCAGTTTTTTTATTTTTAATAAATTTGCAAAAACCTCAAGTAAACTTTTTTCACGTTGTCATTATGGGGTGTTGTGTGCAGAATTCTGAGGAAAAAATTAATTTAATCCATTTTGGAATAAGGCTGTAACATAACAAAAGGTGGAAAAAGTGATGCGCTGTGAATACTTTCTGGATGCACTGTATGTTGATGACTTGGTAGTTACATGTTTCTGTTGCACATTAAATTTTTATTACAGAATAAAATTCAACATTTTTGGCTCATTCTTTCCTGGGGTATACATAATGTTAAGAATGTTAAGAAACCCCAGAGATGCACAAGTAGAAATCAAAATGAGAAGGAAATAGCAAATTAAGTAAATAAATATTTCACTCGAGTATTGATAAAAAAATAAAAAAACAAAAACAAATGGAATGCACCATGCAGAAAAAAACTAGCTCTGAATTTACAGATTTTAAAATAGAACAGTTAGAGGTGCTTCAAGGCCTCGATACATTGAAGACTAATAAAACCCCTCGACCTGGTGGGATTTTATCTGTTGTACTGAAAGAAATGAAATATGTCATTTATATACATTTATTTGGCATATTTGAGCATTCATTTCAGAAAGAAGAAGTGCCTGATGACTGGAAAATTACAAATGTAACATTGCATTTCTATTTCTCTCAATGTCTGTCTCACTATGTGAACATTTCCTAGTCTCTTTACCCTCCTGTGCTTTAACGTGTGAAACGTGTATCTGTAAACATTTGCACTATAGCTCTGTTCATGTAAAGTGACTTGGAAAGCTTTCCAGGAAGCATTTGGCATTCTTTTGTGGATTAATGGTTTTATCAGTGGTATTTTAATAACATAAGAAAAACAGCTTTTTTTTCTGTATACTCAAATATTGTTACTCATGTTACTTCAACATTTATCTACTCTAGTTAGCAAATAGGACTATGTGAACAGCCTTTTTGTAGTGTACTGATCAGCAACCATACCATCTGTATTTCAGAACAGGTCATCCACATGGAGCTAAGCATGGTCAGACCCGGCCAGTACTTGGATGGTAAACCACCTAGGAAACGATTGGGGTGTTGCTGGAAGAAGTGTTGGTGAAGACAGCAGGGGCAACTTATCCTGCGGTGTGCGTATGGATCCCAGTGCCGCAGTGCAGTGACGGGGACACTATGCTGTAAAAATCAATGCTTTCCTATGGATACAACTTAAAACCAATGTCGTGACTCTTTGTGGTCATTAAAGATCCTTGGATATCTTGCGAAAACAGTAGAGTTTATCCTGATGTTCTGGCTAAATTGCCCACCTTGACCTCATCCATTCCAGCCACCTAATCATCTCCTGACTCTAATTGGCCATCTCACTTAACCCTACATGACCAAATGACTAAAATACGTACTGAAGCAATCATGGCTGCTGTTGAATCATCCACGTGGGTGCTACACATTAGTTGTGGTTCCCCTTGGTCTGTACAAAGCACTTTTAGTAGCAAGAAAAGTGCTATATAAATGTCATTTATTATTATTATTACTGATCTAAGATTGCTTTGTGTACAAATGTAGTGATTTTTATGACAGTTTAGACAATAATTAATTGATCTCCTGTCATGCAAGGGTGGCCAAGCATTGTACATTTTTAAGTTTCTATACATTTCACCAAACTGACATCATCAGAGTAGCACCTCAGAGTTAGAGTTTCAAAGGGGTTGTTTTCAAATTGGTATTCCATCTTTGACATCTGACCTTTCGTACCAGAAAACCGTAACAGTGTCACTGCTGTTTATAATTTATACCTTATAAGTGCATATGGGGGGGGGAATTTCAAAGCTTGGATTTAAAGTATTTTCATTTCTCAGTTTATAGTCTTAGATGGGTCTTTAAACCTGAGGGTGCTGAATATTATTACTACCAATGTGTAGAAAGATGACTGCACTTACCACAATTACCTTGAAACATTTTCTCAGGTGTAGTGGCAAGATTACGTTGGTTTGAACATTTGCAGAGGAGAGATGCTGGGTACTTTGGGAGAAGGATGCTAGTGATGGAGCTGCCAGGCAAGAGAAAAAGAGGAAGGCCTAAGAGAATGTTTATGGATGTGGCACAAGAGAGGACATGCAGATGATGGGTGCAACAGAGCAAGATGCACAGGACTGGAAGATATGGAGACAGATGATCCTCTATGGCAACCCCTAATGGGAGCAGCCAAAAGAAGAAGAAGAATAAGAAGAAGTGGTGGAAAGGCTAAAAGGACATAGCCACAGAGCCTGTCTATCAGACTCATGTTCTGGGAAGGGTTTTCACAGTGCAGTAATCTTTGAAGTGCTGTGTTTCTTTTGCCACAGGTTGTCCATAGTACAGATGGTATAGTAAAACAATGACAACTTATATAATGTCATGCATTTAATACATCAGATAATATATAAAGGAAATACTCAAGGATTATCAGTATTAGCGGCTATTGAGTAGTCTTGCAACCAGTGGATGAAATCTGTCACTAAATCTAATAGCGCTGGTGGAGATGGTCCTTCACTGCTTGCCAGAATGGAGGAGAGAAGAAAGTAACAGTGTGGGATGGCTGAAGTCTTCAATGATTGTTATAATCAGGCTTAGTTTTAATTTTTTGTTGTTTTTCTTTTGTTGTTCTTTATTTTTAGTGTGCTGAATTCAAATATTGTATTCATTTTTACTACTGAAATAATTTTGAAGGTGGTAACATTTTTTTGCGTATTCCTAATTTGCCAATTTGTTTTTTGAAAGGTACCACAATTTATTGCTCATCTGTTTATTTTTGCTAGGACATTGCTAGGCAGGTCAACCAGAAGTGTGCAACACATGACATCACTGGGTCACCTATATAAAGGTCAACACTGCGCATTTTCGCTTGTCCAAAATTGTGGATGCCAACCCTTTTCTGTGCAAGTTCTGTGTGTTTCTTTCTATTGTTTAAAGGTTTCAACTTTCTGGCAATGAATTATAACTATGATTTTGGTTAGTGTTTTGAACTTTGACAATTGACTTTTTTGATCTCCCATTTTGAACCCTTGCAAATTGTACAATTAGATTTCACTTTTACCATTGTCTTTGCTTCTTAAGTCTGCCCTTGTTCATGTAACAATGAATACTGTTTGCTTTGTTAAGGTAGCATGTGTTGTACAATGAGTGTCTTGAACAGAATAAATTATCTTTACTATTACCTCATTAACAAGCATGAGCTTTAGATGGTTTCTAATTGAATCAATTGGTGTTAAATCAACAGATTTTAGAAAATGTTCTAAAATGGCCATCTCCAATTTGCTTCATACTTGCTGAAAATAATGTAATTGTGGCCACTAACTAGTGAGCAAAACTATAGACTTGTATTTTCACTAGTTTGTGGTATATGGAGGCTTTACAAAGGGGGAGGGATCTAATATTACTAAAAACGAGTGCTACTAAGAAAATGACAATGTTCCATAAGTTGTTAATGATTGAGGCATGACATTTTCAGGGATAGTTATGCAGTATTAGATATCTTCAAAACTAAAATAGTTGTTCCACAGTTGTATATTTTCCAATTTATGACTTACTGAAAATTGTATAAACAAATATTTTGTTTCTAGCCATCTGAATCTCCATAGTAAGTCACAACAGGTCTTTCAAATTTTGATAGGTGAACTCATGTTATAGTTCTTCTTTAGCAGCTACCGTATTTTTCACACCATAAGACGCACTTTTTTTTCCCCAAAAGAAGGTTGGAAATGTCTGTGCGTCTTATGGAGCGAATATTGCATCACAGACCATGATGTGTAATACCTGACAAAAGTCGACATCCAGGGGTAGAGGGCGACAAAACTCACTGTTACGTTACAGGCATTCCCTCTGTGCTTGGAGGAATGTTAGACTCATTGACTCGGCATCTAATCTTTGCGTGTGCGTGAGTTGCGAAATCTAAACAAATATAAACAAAGGCAAGATAGCATCTACATCTCACGAGGGAGCGAAGCGAGTGCAGAAAACAAAATACTCAGCAGACGATGTTTTGCGCATTATCACTGAGTTGGGCTCTGGACTCGATAGATTACCAGCCGCTGGACTACTTCAGGCTGTTCTTTCCTGAAGTTGCCTTTCAGCTACTGTCAGACGAGACAAACAGGTATGCAGAGCAATTTTTTGAATTGAGGGCTGTGCTTGCACCGCATTCTCATTTTTCAAACTGGAAACCCACAACAAAACACGAGATGAAGGGCTTTGTGGCATTACAAATATAGATGGGACTAGACTGGCGATATAACTTCAGGGAGCATTGGTCCAAACGTGCTTTGTCCCCTGGTGGCTTTGGACAGGTTATGTCGCGTGATGATAGGTACGTGATGCTGCAAAGTGATTGTGAGCAACTGAGCTTAATAAATTCTGACACTAGCGATGAGGAGTTCTTGGGGTTTCCATAAAACTAGAAGAATGCTTGAACCTTAAAGTCTCTCCTTATTTGTTAATGACAGTGATGATGTTTCTTAATACCGCTGTTGAGTTTACATGGTTGAAATATTATTCTGCTATATTTTATTAAACATATTAGTGCACCATTTGGTTCAGAATATTTTTTTTCTTGTTTTCTTCCTCTAAACCTAGGTGCGTCTAATGGTCAGGTGTGTCTTATGGTGCAAAAAATACGGTAAATGCCTGTCTGAAAGAAATCAAACTTTTTGATTTATGTGGCATTAAAAATAGAAAAAGTAATTTCACGCCTATATTTCAAATGAATATTTCCCATGCAGGACAAGTCTGCCATAAAAAGAATTATACCACTGGAAAGATGTTGTTTTAATTAGTAAATGCACAAAATATGAAGTTGAACTAATCTGTGTTTACTCAGGTATCAAACATGCTATGATTTACTACAAAGAGAAATGTAAAGTAAAGAAGCATACCAGTTATAATATAATCACAGACCTGTGTAATACAATTATAAAAACGTTTTAGTGAATTCATCTATGTATTTTATATCTAAGTAGTCAGTGTTTTATTTCTGTCTATAGCTTGGTGCCAAAAAGGAAGCCATGTTACGTGTATATCTGGTATATATGCAATTGTGACAAAGTGAAAGGAAATACTAGTCCATATTGTCTAGGTCTACTAGCATGTAAAACAACTGCAGCTGCTGACATCAGCCATCAAAAAAGGCTAACAAAGATGGGCATGGAAAGCAGAATAGCAGATTTCAGCTGACATCAGCCACCATACTTGACTGGCAAGTAGAAGTACACAGCTAAGCACTTCTAAAAGAAAGTTATTAAAACATCACAAATATTGTGGATACTCAACTTTTAAACATTACTTGTAGAATCTGTATATTTACTTCAACTATTACTACTGCTAATATGTATATGCCTTTAAAGAGTATTTCCATTCATAAGTAGTATAACATGACTTGCTGCATACCTTAATTAATATATTTTTGTTCAAGGTAACAACTTCATAATTTATGTATTTACTAATCAAATCACGCTCTTCCCAATAGTTTTTATGTCAGACTTTGTTATATATTGGCAATATGCATTGAATTACAGGCACAAAATGATTTTTTCCATTTTTAATGCCACATAAATCAGAAACTTTGATTTCTTTCAGACTGGCACTTAATTGTTAAAGAAGAACTATACCTATCAAAATGTCAAAGATCTGTTGTGGCTTAGTTGTTAATATTGAACATAAATTAATATGTACAGAACAGTGGGGGAAGGTGAGATGTCTGAAAATTCATAGCATGTTTTTCAGTACTCTATGAGTAGAGTATTGTTTACATAAAAGAAGATTCATGTTGTGTGAAAACAGTAAACCACCAATTATTTTTCAAGCAAAAATTTGATGAGAGAATACAATCAAGTCAGTGTCACCATCCACTGGAAGATGGATGTTTTGCTACTAGGAAGCAAAAGGGGGCATGCTCTAGTGCTGTTTCTATGGAATTTCTGTGGTGTATATATATATCATGTCACACACGCGCGCTTAGGAAGCAGTCAACAAGCCTGGAGGTGAGTGAAATATCGTGAGACAGGGGGTTGATCCACAGTAATCACGCCTCACTTTATCTCTCTTCAGACAAAAAGAAGAAATATAAAATACCTCCAGTACTTCCCAGTTCCCAAGATGGCAACCAAACGTCACGTCCTTCTGTGACTCCCAAAGACAACGTCACTTCCACCGCCCTTATCATGACTCTGACACTTTCGACTCCACATCACGTCCGGCTTCCAAAGATGACATCACTTCCGTCTGACAGCCATGACGTCATCTCCTGCCAACTCACTTCCGTCCACCATATTTTTTCTGTATAAAATCGCCATTCTTGCAATTCTTTGTCAATTGCTATACAGTATTTTGATCATGATTTCTGGTCTTTTTTTCATTATTGTCCTATGGACATTATACAGGGACAATCTCCAGCTCTTTTTTGTTGTTATAATTCATCACTTTATATATATATATATATATATATACTGTATATATATATATACACACACACACTAGCAGTGTGTGGTCTATGGGACAAAAAAGAACCCAAAGTCTTCCTGGCAGTTTTATTATATTGGTAAACTTGCAGAGACGTCAACTAAGTGGGCCGGGACAGGCCGTGTCTCGTCTGAGTAGGATGTGTAGTTGTGGAATAAATTGAGTGGGACAGGCTGGAGCCTGTCTCAGGTAAACTTATGGTAGCTCATTGTATGAATGCACAACATGCATGTACCACAAAACTGAGTTTGTCTGCTTGGGTTGGATGAGAAGTGAGGTGCAGGTAAGCAGCAAAAAAATTAAAAAGTGCATGCATGCACCATCTAGTGACTGTGTCTGAGCATGAGCAGAGCGGACTGCTCCATGCACACACACAAACACACGCATATATATATACACACAGAATATAGATACATAGATATATAATATAAGTTTGTGGGGTTCTGAGACGTTCTTTTCTGGGTCTCATTTTGAAGAAGTGATACATTCCTCTCACACTGAGCTATCCACATGTCATGCTTATCCACTTTTGCCTACCATTCTGCATACAGGGTTTATCCTTTCTGGGAATCTTACACACTGAAAGCTCTTTTTTAACATTCCTGTTTCACCATTCTGACATTTTTGCCTTTCTGCCTAAGATATGGTAAAAAGATTCTGCGATGTTTTCTATCTGTAAAGTGTATGACTGCTGCATAATAAGTTTATCTAACATAAGCACACTATATGTGAAGTTTATGCTCCAAGAAAATAAACTTTACAGTTGCATATCTTTAGCTGTCACAAGTTACATGATTCACAGTTTTGTGATATCATTATTGAAACATTACATTTAACATTTTTCTTGTGATCATTTTGATTAATTTGAGGTTGCTCAGTCCAAACTTCTGTTCATTTGGTTCCTTTTGCGTTTGACTTTTCTTTTGCAATTTTTAATGCTTAAATATTAGGGTAATTAGATTAGCGCCTGTTAATGAGTTTCTGGTTTACTCTTTCATTTGGATGTTAAGAATACATACCTCAACTCAAACCTGAATCAATTGTTATCTGGAGTATATTTACTAGACGTTTGAAAACATTTCTACAGTAAGCTTTGAGAGCCTGCAAAAATCACAACGAGTTCAATTTCATAATTTATTACTAGGCTGGACATTTGCTCAAGTATTAATGTACTTTCTTAAGGAGGGATCATTCTGCAGCTTAGCTGTTAGGGAAAGCTTATAAAATAGATTTGTAACTAACTGACCTCGATTTTTAAAACAGGCAGACAAACAAAAAATGTTCTTTACCCTCACTGGAGCATTTTATTTTATTTTTATTCCAGAAAAATTAAAACTAAATTGCCTAGATGACTGATTACAGCACCATACATCCAATCAGTTTGTCAAAAACAATTGCAGGCTGCTTATTGACCTTTCTTTCAATTTACACTCATGATCACTATACAGGAACATTTGATCAATGAAGTTTTTTGTACTTATTAAAAATAAAATGTAAATAAAAATTGCTGAAAACATACTGTACTGTAAAAGAACCATATTTCAACCTGTATTTAATGCAAGTTATTCCACTAGGTTTCTGTTTAAATAGGTAATAGAAATAAAGATAAAAAATCACTTTAATACATCTTAGCATCTTCCCAGTTCTAGGTTTTACTGGAACATAGCTTGAACATATGAGGCATGATTTTCTTAGCTGAGGCTTTGCTTGATGTTTTTATCTCTACATAATTCCCACATTAGAGGATTTCAAAATAGATATGGTTGACAGATAACTTTAAAAGTATTTATGTGATATTACAGTTTTTGACATCTTGAGTTAGACATAATAAAACAAATCAACCATATTCACCATATTAATTATATTATGAACAACCTTTCATCTGAGTTAGCTTTAATTTATGATAAATTGATCTTGTTGGGTGACAGTAATGTACATATGAATGTGGAAACCCCCAGGAAAAGTTTTATATCCATGATAATTCTGTCGTTAGCACACTGTGTTAATAATGTTCTTAACTTATTCATCCTTCATTATCTTTGGTGCTCATGTTCATTTTGAGCATCTTACAACGTACATTGAAGCCAGAATGATGAGCCTTCCACATGATTATCCATGTTTTGTAAATTTCAGATCGATGGACAAAGGTTCATAATACTATAGGTCAGCTGTAATTAACATCTGTTCTTAGGTTAAGCAGGCTTTAGGTAAAGCTGCTCCTCTTCAATCACAACTATATACAGTTAAAGAGGATTCTGTTATCAGTGATGCTATATTCATTCTTAATAAGAAGTTTGAAAATTACAGTGTTGCAGCTGTATGTTGGCCTGCAGAGACTAATAACATTAAAGATTACAAGAAATTTGTTTGCAGGCGCACTGTGATTATCACTTCAGTTTATTAGAATGAAATACACATAATCTTGAATATTATTTACAACAATAGCTAGCCTAACAAATGGCAAATCCAAGCTCTCTAACAAAATCCAGCCTAATATTAGTAGTGGTGAGGTTATAGATTTCTTAGATAATACATAACATAGCTGGCTGAGCAGTCAGTTTTCAGATTTAGTACTCACTAATTGCATGTTGCTTCTTTTGCTATCTAGTTTAGTAAACTTAAAATAATAACAGAACAGCACATTTGACTTTTAGAGCACTAAATTCAATCAATTTCCAACCAGGTTGTTGAAAAATTCAGTAATGCTAGTTGTACAGCCCATAATGAAAATGTTTAATATATATACTGTATATATTTATAGACTAACACTGTTTTTAATCCTTCTAAATGACCATTGTCAGACATTTATACAGTAATATTTTAATGGTCTCAAAAATTACACAGCATTTCAAATATATTTCTGTCTCTTTTTTTTTTGTTTTTTTTATTCCAACGTGGCACGACAGTTAGTGCTGCTGCCTCAAATCTCCAGAGTACTTGGTTTGAACGCTGACGTAGGCACTGCCTTGGTAGAGTTTCTGTGGGCTTTCTCGGGTTACAACAGCTTTTCATTCACATACCAAAGAAGTTCAGGTTGGTTAAACTGGTGACTTTAGATTTGCCTCTTAAGACTCAGTGTGAAGGTGTTTATGAGAGGGTCTTATAATGGTCTGGAACCCATTAAATATTGGTAATCATCTTGTACCTATTGCTGCTAGGATCGACACCACTAAATTGAGTTTGTTTTGATCATAAGACAGTGGAAGCAAATAAGATAAACACAAAATCAATATTTAACAGAAATTGCTTGACCTTTCTTTAAGAAATCTAACTTGCACAGTGATTGATAATTACCTAAAAATACATCCTTACTGACTTTTAATATTTTGTATTAGCTTTTCAGTTAGAAATTCAATAAAAAATTAAACATAATAAGGGGATGACTCTGTTCTAGAGAATGCATCCCTTTAGAATAAGAAAAAATATAACAAATAAAATAACAAGAGACAAAAAGGAGACAACAGAAGGAGTAGCCAATACTTTCTAATAGAGCATAAAACATGTCTCATCCTCTTGACATTTCTTCCTTTTACTTGATTTGGTTGCCAATAATGCAGCTTCAGTATAAAAGAAAATAACATGAACGTTTAGTTTTTCTTTGGCATTTGTGCTAATGCATTTTGAAGCACTTTTGAGGGTATTGGGTTATTTCTAAGAGTATCAAGAAAAAAAAATATTTCACAATGCAAAATACACAATGAATGTTATTACTGAATATAATTTTGTGAATCCTAAAATAAGTAGCAGCCCTCAAGGTATATACAGTGCTAAACTGCTTTAAATACTTGCCTGTAATTTATACTGTAATCATCCCTTAAATATATGTATATGTAGAGTGGCAAGGTGGCAGAAGGTTTTACCATTGTCCATTAACTATCTCTGTGAAGTTTGCATATTATTTTTGTGTGTAAATGGATATGTCCAGCTACTCAGGTTCTCTTATAGTTCCCAAACTTCTCATCCAATTTTGGTGATGATGGCTGTATGTAAGGAATGGGCTATGGCTTCCTACACCTCTGAAATTGATTAAGAGAATGTAGAAAAAACACTTTTTACAAGGCATCTTTTCCCAAGGCGAGTACTTACAATATGCTGTAATTCTTGTCAAAGATAGGAAAAGACAAAGATCATTTGAGAAAGATAATGTTTGATTGCATGCAAAAACTGTAACTGTGGCAGTAGGAAGCGATGCCACTTGAATCTCCATGAAGGTCTGGCAAATCTTATGATGGGATATTGTAGTCTATGGCATTGTTTCACTGTCCTAGGAGCTTTACAGAAAAATGCAGAGAAAGTTAATTTCCCATTGAACTGAGATTTTGGATGAAGGAAGAAGCACAAGAACATTTAAACAAGATAAGAAAAAAACTTCATTACAAGCCTAGGCCATTTGTGACCTGTGATGCCTCTTTTTTGGTGAATTAATATATGGTTAAGTTTGCTGTGTTTGATAAGTTGTATAGTTTCATCTGTTTAAGTCTGATAGATCAATAAACAAAAGCAAACATTTATCATAAGGTATGTCATCCTTGGGGCCTCCATTTATGCTACAATATTAATCCTTGTTCAGCATATTTTCACTTTTTAGTGTGACTAAGTCACCAATAGACTGACACAATCGTTACCTACAAAGGGTGTAAAGGTAAGCCTATGGTGTTCTGAAACAGATTGAGCTTAGAGTTGGACAGCAAATTCTGGAAGTAGTATCTACTATATAATAAAACCCAAAGGTCAGTGTGTCCAGTCCCTCTGATCAGTCTCATTGGTCAGTTTGGCTTTGGTGACAAGATGAAAGAGGAAGTGTGAGGCGCATTAGAAGGAGTAAATCCATATGAAAGAAGCTGAGAGACTCACCTTCAAAGACGGCAAGTATAAAATCAGACAGGAGGTGAGAAAGGCACCTTGAAAATAGTAACAGAATCTGAGAAGCAGGCTTTACGGGAACGTGCTCGAGAGAGAGTCAGCCGGGTAAGAGACATTTACACACGCAAATACAGAAAAGGTGGTGAAGGTATACGTATGACAAGAGATAGCAAATATTTTTAAATTATTCTATTACCAGTCTTCAACAAGTACCGTGGCTAGTGTTGTATAAAGAATGAGTGTAGAGCAAGGAAGAAGATATTACTGGATATGGCATGCTGTTGCTGTGGTATTAGTTGTTACCTGTGTGCAGATGCAGTGTTGGTGTGCTGTAACCTCTTTGTTTCCCCCAACAACATGTGCCTAAAAACTTCCAACCCATGCAAAAAAATATATATTGTAAATCTACACAATTTTAAATTAATCTGGGCATGTGCAATATAAAACAGAGAAAATATGGCATTTTAAGAACAGCATTTTTGACCAGAGGACATTACAGCGACTTGCTGTTGTAGTATGTATATGTCACATGAAATGTTAGGACACCATCAATCGTAACCAGCAAAATTGGTGAACTACAATTTTTATTATTTTTAAACTTAAATATATATAAAAATGCACAACCTTGATCACAGCTGAGAGAATACCAAATAAAGTCCACAGTTTATGAGTGACATTTCCTAGTATATAATCTGGACATGTGACAAAAATACATTTTTATTGAATGCCACATATAATATGGACTACTTTTGTATTACTTCTATTAATATGCACAATACAAGGATTGTAGGAAAAAAAAAAAACGCAATCTGGAAATATGTTTTCTTTTTTTTTCTTTCTAAAGTCCAACCTGGTCTTGCAATGTAAAGGTTTTACATCACCTAGAAACTCTTAAGTCCTGGATTTATTAGGTGTAGGTGGCATGTAATGAAATTGGCAAATTGCTTCACATACTACTGCAATGTAATATGCTACTTATTCTGGCCTGGGGCGTGGAGAGCACAACAGAATAGAATCTCAATGAATGAAATAAAATCTGAAATATCTTCAGTATTTCTTCAGGTGCCTCAGAAATAGAAGATGTCCTTTTGCATTTTATAGTGTACGTATAATTCAGAGCTATGGGACCAACCCAGCTTGATGAACATAAGTAAGTTGCGTCGTCCACGGTTTCAAATCTCCCATCAGTACTGGCTTGTTCATATTTTAAGTCTAAAATTCGTTGATGGTGGTGACGTTCAAGGTCAGGCTTTTTTCATGACATCACCTTGTCCTGTCACTCATGCATATTGAAGCATTGTTTTGTCATCTGCCTATTCTGTGTGTGTGTGTGTGTGTGTGTGTGTGTGTGTGTGCGTGTGTGTGTGTGTGTGTGTGTTCGTGGGTCTTGCCATGTACTCATAGCTCATTCAAGTCTGGCTCCTGCTTTATGCCCAATGCTGCTAGAATAGGCTGTTGCCTTCCCTGCCCCTAAATTAGATTAAGCCATTTAGAGAGTGTTATGATATGTTATATTACCTTATCTTATGGCTAGTGTTAGGGATGGAGCTGTCAGTTTGGGCCATTACAAACATTTAATGGCACAGAAATGATTGCCACTATGCATCCGTCTTTTGGCCATTTTGCTTATTTTCCCTGAACAACTGTAATATGGTAATTTTCTTAAAGCAGACATGCAACACAGACTAGAGTACTGTGATGTGAAAAGTGCCTGTGAGTGTAACAGTTCACTGTGGTTTTGAGGATATACAGTGCACAGTCTAGGATAGATTCTTCTACATGTATGTAGTACTATATGTAGTATTATAATGTTTTGCCGTAATGAGAATATCATGGGCCACCACTTGGTTTTCAAGTTACGGACACACGTATATAGAAGCGTGTCATGAGCACAAGGCGGCTATGCAGTGTCCGCAACGGATGTGGCCATCCGCCGTGCATAAGATACCGTATTGACATTGCCAGGCGAAGGGGCCACCGATTCTTTCTCTGCCCAGGACCGACACGAGCCTAGAGTCGCCTCTGCTAAGGCTACACTACTGACTGGGCTGCTGAGACTAACCACTGGGCAGAACTCACCATCACGAGTAGTAATAGCCCGCATATTTTCACGTTTTTTTGCTCTAGTTTCATGTAATTTTGTGCTATTATTGTAACGAACAGTTAGTGCAGACTACAGCTGAAGATCTGAAGTGGTCGCGAGAGGTTGGTGAGTTGTTTATTAACATATTTTTGTGATTTTGAGTTTGTAAAATTATTGTAGGTCAGGTGGCTTTTTGCATATCGGCTTATTTTACAATATAAACTTTGAAGTAAACTTAGTAAAGTAAAATTTGATTTTTGGAGGATTTGTTTTCCAACTTGAATTACTGAGCAATGAATTCAGTGAGCATTTTCGTGATTTCAGTTCACACAAACATGCAGGGCATTGCGCCGTTCTCTTACAACGTTGAGAATGCGCCTGAGAATATCCAAATGGAATTGATTGAAGTGCAGTCAGTTTCTATTCTGAAGGCAAAATACAACGAAGTTGGTGTGCCAGGCTTGTATGCTTACCTGCCACCCTCGTATGTGCAGATCCATAAGTTGGCATCGAGAGTACTGTCAATGTTCGGAAGCACTTACCTTTGTGAGCAATTGTTTTTGTTAATGAAAGCTACCAAAACCCCACGTCGCTCAAGACTTACCGTCGAGCACCTTTCATCCCTCATAAAAGTTGCAGCTGCACAAGATTTCAAGCCTGATATTGACGAACTGGTTACTAACAAGAGATGCCAAGTGTCGGGACAAAAGAAATAAATCTCCCACTGTAAGGCTCCTATATAAACAATGAATATAATATAATGAATATCAATCATCAAGACACTATATAAAAACGGTCGGGATTGTCCTTCCGTCCCGTGAGTGCAAAGCGTAGCGATATTCCGCTTATCACAGACTTACTACTTGCGGCTTGCGGTACGAAGCGACGCAATGTGAGCAGAGTTCTGGTGCTCCCATCGTTCCCTTGCTTTTGTGCGCAATGCGCTGGAAAAATAGACAAAATTATGTCTCTGGAAATAATTAATGTTGATGGAGTACAAATGCCTCACTGCGTAGTAAATATCAGGGGAGATGGTGCTTGCTTATTCTCGTCTATAGCTTATTTAGTGCATGAAACTCCATCTTTAGCGGTACAGATTCGGGCTGACATTGTACGACATGTTTTAAGTAATTGGTCAAGGTTTCAGCCATTTACAATGATGCTGTCAGGAATCTCTTATACAAATGAGCTTCAGTATCTCACTGAAATGTCAAAGTCTCAAACTTATGGTACCATTTCTGAGCTAATGGCAGTGGGAGAGTTGTTCCCCTATGAGTTTCCAGTATATTATTATGGAGTCCTACACTCCAAGTTTGGACAGGCACTCCAGGGGATAAAAAAACTTAGGTTTTTGGGAGATGTTATGAATGGGCACTTTGATTTTCTCATTCCCTACACTTACATGCCTGATGTACGCATGGAGCGCACACAAATTGAGGATAAAAGTCGGTCGCCTTAAAAGGCGGGTGAGCCTAGTAATATAATAAGGATCTAGCAAAGAGGTTAAGACTCTAATTCTACACTGTTGTATGGAGACTGTATGGACTGTATATTTTTTAAAGTTTTCAGTACTGGAAAGAAAGCTACAGTAACTTTGTATAATAGTATAATAGTATTTGTTACAGTACGGCCCGCTGACGCACGTATGGCAGTCGAAGCGGCCCACCAATGGTAGTGAGTTTGACATGCCTGTTATACAGTATATGAGCATTTTGGAGTTACTGTAGGTTACATGATGCTCATTGGACTCATTAACCAATGTGGACCTCTATAGCAGCATTTATGTACAAACAGATTCTGCTCTTCCCAATAATGTTGACCTAAGTTGTGTAGTCTATGTGATGACCAGTAGGCACTTCAGCTCCTGTTTATATGGGTTTGGGCCTTAGGTGTCCTTTGATTCCAAAGACTAGTATGAAACTTCTTCCAGGGTTCCTTTTGACATGTAGGACCACGTTTGAATACTGAAAATCTTTCAAATGATATTTAATTTTGGACTTGTTGGGTTTTAGTCCTCTAGAAAATGAAGCATTCTTACTGCCCCAATAGTATGTGCATATTTATAGAAAAAATGTTTTGAAATTAAATTAAGAGCAATTTAACCTACTTACTTTCTTAAAGATAATAAAATGACTCATGCCATTCACTACACTTTAGTATAAATCAGTTTTGACAATATGTTACCTCAGCAAAAAAGTTAGAGTAGGTAAGGCTGAGTGGATTTCTATGTAATACAATTCAACAGGGGTTGCACAGTGGCGCAGTGGTAGCACTGCTTCCTCACAGTAAGGAGACCTAGGTTCCCTTGGATTTTGCATGTTCTCCCCGTGTCTGCATGGGTTTCCTCCGGGTGCTCCGGTTTCCTCCCACAGTCCAAAGACATGCAGGTTAGGTGCATTGGCGATCCTAAATTGTTCCTAGTGGGTGTTTGGTGTATGGGTGTGTGTTGCCTGTGGTTGACTGGCGCCCTGCCCAGGGTTTGTTTCCTGCCTTGCGCCCTGTGTTGGCTGGGATTGGCTCAAGCAGACCCTCGTGACCCTGTGTTAGGATATAGCGGGTTGGGAAATGACTGATTGACTGACTGACAATTCAACAGCTACCATTACATAATACTTATATAAAAATATTAATCACTGCATCATGAATTTTCCAGTTAGGACAATTTAAATTAAAACTCTTCTCACCTTTTTTATTGACACAAAATCTTGGAAGAAAACTCGTTGGTTTACAAGAACTTGTTTGTTTGTTTTGGTGCAGAAAACCTTTCATGTGAATCTTTGATGTTCCTCAACTCAAATTTGAACGAGTGCCAAGCAACTCTCATTGTAAGAATAGTTTTTGCTTTTTTTTTTGAGAAAGAAAACTGCACACATTTGAACTTTATCTTTTTTTGAGAAATTATATGCATATAGCCACAGTGCCATCTATAGATGAAAAATAATGCAATCTCATATCATTTTCATTTTCTCTGAAAATGTTCTTCTTAATTTGAGCATTACATGTCTATATGAGGAAATAATAGATGCCTCATTTATATGCATACTGTTAGGGGGAATAGGCTACTGTCCTTCTTTAATTTACAATTTATTCTAATTTAATGCTTTGTTATATTTTGTATTATTTTATTAATGGTAAGACATTTAGAAGAACTCCATGCAGTTTATTATAATCATCTTTCAAAAACAGCATAAAAAGCAGTGTCTCCCAGTGACTCATTAAAAATAGCACCTCTTAAAGCATTCATTCATTCATAGTCCACGGAAATAAACTACAATAATGGTGGGTTACCAAACTTAATGAACTTCATAAAGAATTCACTTGAGAGAATTTCTGAATGCTGACCTTGTGATGTATTTGTCCTTTAAGATACGAAGTAACACTTGATTTCAATTTTTACCATTTTTCCATTTGCTGTGGACAAAAGATAAGTTAAGAAAGACCATGCATATATTTAGTTAAAGGAGTATTTTACTTTACAATGGAATGCTACTCTGTCTTTGAACAGGTTGATACTGGCATAGGCTTCAGCCCTCTGTGACCCTAAATTGAAGTACATATCTTTGGAAATGGATGGGTAAGTTGATATTTATGCTGTTTAGCTACAATTTGAATTGTTTTGGTCAAGGTCCCTAGAACTGATATCAAGCCCATTTACCAAAAATGCAAGGCATGAACAAATCTTTGAAGGAACTAATGCACACACACATTCTCAACTACACTAAACTAGATTAGTGTTGCCATCTACTTATCTGTAAAAATGTTTTGAACTGTGAGAGAAACTCTATTGAGGTATATATGTGTGTGTGTGTGTGTGTGTGTGTGTGTGTGTGTGTGTGTGTGTGTAAACTCTATGCAAAAGGTAAGGAAATCCTACTATGGTCAAACAAGTGCATGTGGCAAATTGTACACTCAGAATACCTATTGAATGGCCTTTGGCATTGGCCTTTGCGTGTATTACTTTAAAACTGGTAGCAATTTTTGGTGCATTGCGCATACACCGTCAGCACAGCAAAGTCATATCTAAGCACTAGCGTGGCGAATTGCTTGCGTACTGAAGTGACTTTAGCTGCAGGTGGAAGTCCTATTTTACTTATGGTGCCAAGCAGAGTTCTGCTGTAGTGCAGCAGTCTATTAGCCAGCGAAGCGCTGTGAAGAAGCTGTCTGTTGCTACGGTCCTGCCTTTGTCCAGTCTGATAGCAGTCACAGAACATTGTATCTATGATTGCCAGTACAACAAATAGTTCTGAGCAGGCATCAGCCACAGCACTGCTCTTGTGAAATGAATGAAGATAAATGCCATCAACTCAGAGAGGGTGAGGCAAGTTTGTTGTACCACGTGAACATCACTGAGAGAATAATGCTGAATAATAAAAAAACAAACGCTAACTTTTACAAGTTGCCAAATTTACAGTGGATGTGACAGACTCAAATCAAATGTATGTTTTTTTTATATTGTAGAAATAATAATAATAATAGTGGCTCAGTATTCAAAACATGGAGCATCCGGTCTCGAACATGGAGCATCCTACACTTACCCAGCTCTTTATAGAAAAGGAACATACATGAAATGCATGTATTCCAAGTAACGATATACTGTATTATTTACCCACTACAACTCCAGGAACCTCACACACAGATAAGGAGCCTTGGCTTGAGCTGGGAGACGTTTTTGCCCACAAGCTGAGCTCTATCAAGGTGGGGGAAGGGACAGCAAGCTGCTTGCTGCTTGTGCTGATCGACGCATTTACAGTACAAAACAAAAGACCCTGATGAAGAGGTGTGAAGGGATTTAAGGTGGGCCGGGATTACAAGTTTTTTTTAAGGCTTCAGGAATTGTAGTGTTAACTCACACTAAGAAAATTTCTTACATCCATGTCTATAACATATTCTCTGTTCACTCATTCCTCTCCTTTGACAATGCTGAGAAACTTGTCAATGGTTTATTACATCCTGAATCGACAACTATAACGCATAACTGGCTTTTGCCTCTTCTAATTTGTTATTACAGCTCCAGTTTCTTTAAAACTCTGCTGCAAGAGTCCTTACACAGACCTGTAACAGCGAGCACATAATACCCATCCTGCTCCACCTTCACCTGCTCCCTGTGTCTTACAGGACTGAATATAAAACTCCATTAATAATGTGTAACATTTTAAATTGCCTTGCACAGGACTATTTGAATAACCTTGTCCTTCACTATGCTCCTGTTTGCCCACTAAGATCCCCTGATTCTGGCCACCTGGTTGTGCCTCAAAACTAATCTGTGCTCTTTAGGTGCAAGAGCCTTCAGCTCTATTGCACCCACACTTTACAATGACTTCCTTAAATTAATTAGATCAGCTAAATCAATTTTAAAAAAACCAACTTAAAACACATTTATTCAGGAAATTTAACTTATTTGAAATTCTGACTCTTCTTCTAGTCTTTGTTCAGATGCTGAAGGCAATTTGTGTTTGTATCACAAATTTTGTTATTTGTTTATGGTTTTCTTGTAGGATTTTGTATATATTGTATTTTTATTCTGGTTTATCATCTCTTACTCCAATTCAAAGCTTTCTCCTTCCTGTATTTATATTTATTTAGTGTTTTATATGGATATTATTTTTATCCAATATTGTATATGCCTTTGTTATTCATTCTATGAATCACTTTGAGCATGGGAAATTTCTATATAAATAAAATGTATTATTATTTTTATAAAATTATAAGCCTAATGGATTTGCTCGGCCATCATTCTCCTACATTCTTCCCTATCTGCATTCTCATTCCAGCTTCTTTACTAAATTTTCAATAATGTCCTCTATCAATAACCTGCTCCATACAATTAACCTACCACCTGTGTTTTGAATCCCTTCCTCACCACACTTATCAAATTGTGCAGTCATACAATTGCCCCATCTGTCACAAGAATAGTAAAAACATCCCTAGATACTGGCACTCTGCCAGCTGATTTTAAAAAATTACTTCTGAAATGCCCAAGTTAAAAGTCTCCAGACATTACACTGGAAAACTCAATAATTTTTTCCCTATGTCTTAATAGACATTACACTGCAAAACTCAATAATTTTTTCCCTATGTCTTAATATTCTTTACTCCCAGAAACTCTTGAAAGTGTATTCAATTTCATTCTAGCTTTAGACTGTATCAAAGCTGTGAAACTGCTGTCTGCCAAGTGGCTATCATTTATGTAACTTATGGTAGCAGACATAAGAAAAATAAACATGTTAATTCTCTTAGGTTGCATTGCACTCTTTCACATAGTCAAAATTTTAAACAAATAGCATTCTAGGTATGTTTGGCATTTGTCTCTGAAGAACAACTGTCTTGACAACTGCGGATGCAGCTTAGCGGCACCCACACGAGGAGCTCCTTAAGGATCTGTCCTTGGCCATCTACTTTTCTGTATCTACATCCATCTTCTCGGGCCGTTTTATTTGTAGTTTTATGCTAAGTTATCATGTTCAAGAGGATGCAAAATGAATACTTATTAGAGACCTCTGGCATGGTTTGAACAAATTAAGTAAAAGATAAACTACAATTCATTTAAATTACACTGCACCAAAACAGAAATAATCCTAACTTGCCCTAATACCCAATTTAAGAAAATTAACTCCTGTTCTCATGTGTTTTTGTTCCTTTCCATTTCTGATACTGAAAAGTTTTACAATCCTTTCATCACATCCTGAACTGACTTGAGTAACTTTCATTGGCAAGTGCCCCTTTTAATCTATCATCTCAGTGCCAGCTGCTTCAAAGCTCTGCTGCAATCATTCTCCCTAAGTCTTATAGCAGTGAGCACATAACACCTTTTCTGTTCAAACCTCACTGTCTTACTTTATCTTCTAGGACTGAATATAAAAATGTGCTGCTACCCTATTAAGCTTTAAAGGCCCGTACACTGGGCTGCTTCAGTAAATTTCTGCATAATTGTATGCCAGTCTGACCACTAAAGTCAGTCAGACTTTGGAATGACCTCCAAGTAAAGCAATCACATTTGATGACTCAATTATGTATTTTAAAAGGAAACTTAAGATGTATCTGTTGAAGAAAGAATTTAATATACTCTGACATTTTTGCCCCACCCAACTTCATCCCCCTCTTTCCAAGTGATTAAGATGTAATTATTATGATGGAATTCTATCTATAAAAATGTTATTTGTGTAATGTCATCTAGAACTACATGCTTTATTCCCTTTTATTATTTGCTTGTATTCCCTAGTATCTATTTACATTTTAAACATCCATCCATCTTCTTAAACCACTTATCCAAGTCAGGCATGTGGTGAAGCTGGAGCCTGTACCAGCAAGCATTAGGTGTTTAGTACTTTCATACTAGTTCATTTCAAGCATTATTTATTCAGCTTTTGATATACAGAACAGTCTATACGAGCCATAGAATGATACACTCTGCATAGAAGCTGTGAGAGATGTTGTGATGGAGCTGCAGAGGTAGCAGTCTCTCAGGTGTCTGCCATCCTGTACTTATGCTGCAACCAACAAATGTCCACAAACTAGCAATAAGTAAAATAAATTAATAAATGTGCTCAGAGAGAGATTGGCCATGTAACACAGCATTTTTTTGAAGTCACGCTTCATATAGCTGGCGCATCTTTTTTGTTTACAATCTATGCAGAAGGTTCACATTTTTTAAAAAAGAAATTAATCTTTCATCATCATCATCATCATCATTGTTATTATTATTATTATTTCACAGTGGATCATATGTTTTCTGACTCTTGGAGGAAACTTAAAGGCTTGTTTTGATTGTGCTGTACCACGTGGCTAATTTGTATGCATTCAGCCTGCAAGGCCTTCCCTTACAACAGTAAGACAAGCTGCTGCCAATACTTTAAGATTTATTTGTGCTACTCCGTACTGGCACTTAAATTATGTGTACTGGTGACCTACAACAGACACATAAATCCATAGATTTTGTGACCAACATATGACCAATTTGTCCAGTCCCAAATGGAGTTTGATGCATGGCTGTACTTCTAATCCTAATGTGGCCTTTCAAATATTTGTAAAGCACCGGGGAAAGATGATATTTCAAGTAAATGTAATATTACTATTACTACTGGACACAAAAGTATTAAGTGGTACAGTATTTATTTCAACTTGCAATACCTTTTCAAACCTATCACTTTCATCTTAACTTTACTAATCTCAACATAGTTTACAAGCAAATTTAATGATTCATCAAAATGAAATTGAAAATATTTTATAATAAGACAGTGTAAGAGTTCCTAACATGGTATATGCTCATATCAAGTGACGTCCAAAAGGTTCTGCATGTACACTTCAATAAAAGAATGTTGTATGATCCGCTTTAGATAGTGGTAATGCCATGGAATAGCTTGTAGGGGCTTTAGTTACCCTATAGTTGGAAGTGTTGCACTACAATAATAATATCTGGCAATTTAATGTTTAAATACTGGTCACGCTTTATACACTTTAATTTGCGTGTGTGTGAACAGTTAACATTTGAATCTGATGATTGCATATAGCGCTGAACTTACTGCTCTGTACTATTCTTTCCTCTGCTTGTCCTGGAGTACAAAAACAGGTATGTCAGATGTAAAAATATTTTACAAATAATCCATCAAAGCATCTGAATCTTAAAATATTTGTTGATCTGATCTGTATATATTTTCCTGGTAACTGAAAGTTTTCCTTGGTTTGTATTCAGGGGCTGTATACAGAATAGGCAGACAATTAAATTACATTTTATAGAGCTTCAGTGTCATTTTGCTGTATGTGCTGTATTATACTATCCTGCAATATGAAATATACTATGAAACAAAAAGAGTTAATTTTTCAGAAAAATATACAATAATAAATAAATAAGAAAGTAATTTAAAAAAAATGAAATCTTAATTGCTAAAAGTGTTTATGCAGTTATGTATATATTAACTTCAATATAAATGTAACCAACTTAAAAACTGTTAATTAATGAAAATTGCTAATTAAAGCATATGTTTCTGGGACAGGATCTCTAACCTTACAGATAATTTTTAATACATATATGTATAGTCTTTTTATTTTTCTGTTTCACCAGCAAAATTATTAATAGTAAAGACATCCATATTGTTAGTTATAGAATAAGTCATAAAAATAAAATAAAGGTCTTAACATTTCAATACTGCTGTTATTCTGCATGGCTGCATATTGCTAATGAACCTATTTAAAGTGCTGAACACTCAGATGCCTTACCAGCAATTATTGCATCAGCTTAATTAGTGTTTGGTATGCATACCAAATCACTGGTCTGTCCCAAGGCCGTTCTCAGTCGTATAAGTCGCGGATTGGTTAACTCATTCATAATTTGACATCCATTGCATTATAACTATACATACCGTAAACTGTGCTTTCCTTCTTTGTTTGTATGGTACATAATTAAAAAAATATTACAGCTTGATAAATGTTCAAGCATAGTCTTTAAATAATAATAATCTTGATATATTAATTCATGCCAGAGGAAAAGTTTTTAAGTGGTTAAGTAAACATAATTAGTACAATGTTACAGTTTTAATGTGTGTGTTTAAGGCTTACTTCATGCCAGATGACATTAAAACCTGTTAAAACTGAGTGCAATTTGACTTTCTGAAGTAAGGTTGAGCTGAAGGAGTAAAATCTGGAGATTCATAGCAAACATGTGTCACATTTCCCAAATAAGCAATATTGATATCTAATTTTTATTAATATATGAAATAATGATACATGTGGGAGAAATCCAATTTTTTCATTAAAAGAGTAGATAAGGCAGAGTAAAAAGTAGGTTCTTTTTAAATATGAGGAATACCAAAAATTGGTAAATTATAAAATTATACAGTGAAACTCGGTATTTATTTTAAAAATTCTAATTCATGTTCTCTATCTGTATTCATCAAATAATTAGCTGACATATTTTAAGAATATAACCTATTACAACTTATTTTTGTATAGCACTTTTTTTGTGTAGTGTAGGCACAGAGTGCTGTGAACTATTTTCAGTTAAAATACAAGTATAGATTATACGCATTGCTAAATACAAAACTGGTACACATATGAATGCAGATTTGTAAAAATACATAAAGAAACAAACATAAATGGAAACCAGCAATATCTGGCCATTAATTAATTGATGAACTATGGCCAGTTGACAACGGTTGACAAAGTTACAAAACAGGAAATCGAAAATAAATTCAGACACAATCAGAGTCCTCGAGACCTCGACCAACTATGAAAAAATAGTTTTCACTAGTAGATCAATCTCATAACCTTAAGTCCCGAAAAATCCAATTTCACTGAAAAATTAATTAAACCTTGAATAAATTAGAAAAAAACGTCATAGTGTTTTCACATATAAGAACAGCAAAATGGCCATCTTATTTCCCATCCAGAAGAGAGCAGCCATAAGTCATAGCATGTCCACTACAAAGCAGCATCATCACAGCTAGAGAACCACAAGTATCCTGTTTAAATTTTATTCTTATTTATGTTTCGTTTATAAAATATAGTCATCTCTCACTTTTCATGGTGTCACTTTTTTGCAGATTACCCCTATTTAAATAAACAGATACAACCATTCCTCCTGCTGTCTTTATGGCATGACTGTGTCCACGGATCACTGTGTTTATCCATGTACACATTTTTTAAACCCATTTAACCAAATTAAAAGAGAAAAAAAGATATTCACAAAAGCGGTGTTGCTAGTGTACCAAAACAACCAAGACAGTATGTCAAGTACAGTACATTAGAAGGCTCCTGTGAAAATGGAGAGATCCCACAACAGAAACAGGTCTAAAAAGAAAACAAATGTGTGGCAGTACCATTAATCGAAGAGTGCAGCATTTACCCAGGGCTAATTTGGAATTGCCAGATCACCTAATGTGCACTTCTTTGGGTTGTGGAGATAACTGGAGTGCCTGGGGAAAAACACACAGACACAATGAGAACTGGCAAATTCCACACAGTTAGCCAGTCGAAGATTTGAACCATGATGCCTCTAGCAGTAAATGGCAATACTGATCACTGCCCAACAGTCTTGATTACAGGTAAGTATGCCTATGAATTTTCACTAAGAAATATTTTAATAAGTATTCCTTTAAGGTTTCATTATGTAAGACTTTTACTAAGTCTGCCTATCTGGGCTTGAATTTCAATGCAGGATTGTGGGAATTTAGCCTGTTATTTAAAAATCCTGCAGGATTAACTTAAAACAGGAGGAAAAATCTACTGATTTTTTAAGGAAAAATACTTTTATCATTGCTATTTTAATCCCATTATGGATTTCATGGAGAAATAAGGTGTTGTACCATGTTAGCCATGAGTGTAGTGAGAAGTCAAGCAAAATGACACCTTTTATTAGCTAACTAAAAAGCTTGCATATTGTAATCTTTTTAGTTAGCAAATAAAAGGTGTCATTTTGCTTGACTTCTCACTACACTCATAATGGCTAACATGGTAATAAAAAGACATGCTTCTTTCATACTTTTAGAAGACACTAATGTGAAACAAACAGATGTCAGCAGCAATTATTTTCATTTATAGTGTTACACATTTGAATGAGGTTGTCAAAATGAGTATTAAATAATAATCAGTATTTAATATGGTGTCATACATAGCCCCAATAGTGGAAAGAAGGTAATTGCATTCATCCTCTGATTGTAATGAACATAGCTACAGTTTTCTGTCCAACCATCCATACATTTTCTGACTGTTTTATGTTTAGTTCAGGGTTGTTAAGAACAATTTCACATACATGACAAGAACCAACCCAGGGCCAGTTAAAAATCGAGCCATGTTTAAATTGAATTGGCTTCCTTGTACCTGTGACAAATCCTTAATGGTAACAAATGATCATTCCAAAGTACATTTTTTTAGTCAGTGTTTCAAATGTTCCACCAGGCCCTCAATATAAATTCATATGTATTAAAAGGGGATGGCACCAGATATTCACTTTTTGCCATGGAATCTAGGAAGAGCGTAGGAGGACTGAATATGCAGAATATGCAAAAGAATAATTACCAGCACTACATAAGTGATATCAAAATCAAAGTTTGTTAATTCCTCCATCATTAGCAGCTAAAATTGCTTGCAAATAGTTTAGATACTTTTTAAAAGTTTCATATTTCTAGTAATATTCTATTAAAATTATGCAGTAAATAAAACTATCCCTATTAGTATCTTTTTGGTGCAAATCATTAGATTATTATATTAATTATAGAACTGGGCTTGTTTTCTAAAAATCATACAATAATAAACCTTAAGTCCACACTATAGCATGTGTGGACCACCAGGGGGCACACCTGCCACTCCAACCTGACACAGACAGACGCTAGACACAAGTGCAAGCACACATACAGATTTTATTCTTTTTCTCTGTAGGAAATGCTTTCACCCGTTACCCACCACTACAGCACAGTTACAAACACAAGGCACAGTCCAGCACAAAACTTTTACTTCCCTCTTTCTTTCGCCCCGATCCTCCTGGCGAGCTTGTCTTCTTCCACCCAGCTCTGGCTCACAGAAAAAGTGGCTGCTGGCTCCTTTTATAAGGCACCAGAAGTGCTCCAGGTGCTCATTGACCTATTTCCAGCAGCACTTCCTGTTGTGGTGGCAGAGCTGCAACAAAGGGGCTCAAGAGATCTTTAGGCGCCCCCTGTCGATGACCATGGGCCCCAGCAGGGTTGAGCTTCCATGCTCCAAACCTGTGGTACCATGGCACTTCAGGGCAACTGCCCTCTAGCACCCCAGGGGAGGTAATGCTTCAGAAACACTCCTTTCCCTTGTCCTTCCATGGTCAGGGTGTACTGGCCGGGTAAGGGCCCCGGCCGTCAGCCACACATGAAACATTAAGGTTCATACCAATGACTGTTGGCGACTCATCAGCTCACAGACGAGTCATGGCAAAAGCCTGAAACGTAGCCACATTTGGCTCAACTGTTATTTTCTTTAGCTTTTAATTTTTTTGTACTTTTTTTGCTTTGTGAGTAATAAATGGGGATCTCGGGGAGACCCCAGTACTTCAGAGTGTCTTGCTACGTTTTCTGTGACAGTTGGCAGGATTTGTGATGGAGCAATCAGCCCAGGCAAATATTCCTACTTTTGTTCACCAATTGAGCAGGCAGGTCTGCCAAATGCAAGTGCAAGCGGCCTTACACTGGAGTGAGATTGCTGAAGCAGAGGTGTGGTGCCCGGAAATGGAGGTACTGTGCACTGAAAAAGCACACAGGCATCCCAAGTTCTGATGCCATTACAGCTGAGCGACAACAAAAAATACACAGAACAGCTGTTTCCTAATGTTTTGCAGTTCACCCTCAAAATAGTGTTCTGAAGTAACGTGTATTTTAACAATGGGCAGTTAATGAATTTCACAGGCAGTTAAAAAAAATGTTTGCACACCTTTGGGGCTTTCAAAGATGGCATCAGTGGCAAATGTTGGGGTGTGATGACAATGTTATTCAGAAAGTGGCTGTAAGTATAGGAATCAGACTGATACAAAAAGAGGATGTAAGGTCTTATTTCTCACTGGTATGAAGCTGTTAAACTTGATGGAAATCATGTGGAAAATTAGTTTAGCAAATACATTTAGCTATTTACATTATAAATACATCATTATTGAACTTCTGGGTGCTGTACAAGTAGCTGCCTCTTATAGAAGCTCCGTATCTGAACCTTTGTATCTTAACTTGTTTTACTAGTTATAAGTCTTGATTAAGATTAGATTTGATCTGGCATCTGGCTTGTCACCGACAGTAGCCACTAAAAATCAGAAAAATTAACTTTAAATGGGTCTTAAATATACTAACGAATGGCACACAATCCCAGTCACTGGCTCGTCTTGATCACACTTCAAATTGGCTGTGAACTTTGATGGAGTCATGAAGAGGACCCAAAGGCTGACTTATGCCTACAACACCTGCATACGTAAGAGACACAGAGAAAATAAAAGTGAGGTAATGAAATACTTCTTTAATCAGCTACTTGTGCTACGATCAGGAGTGCCTAAGCATTTCCGTTTCATGATACCATAGGAGGTATTTGTTCAAAGACAGAGAGGGTGACATTCTGGCGCAAGAGTTAAAGGAAGGCGAGAAGGTTTTAGATAGATAGATAGATAGATAGATAGATAGATAGATAGATAGATAGATAGATAGATAGATAGATAGATAGATAGATAGATAGATAGATAGATAGATAGATAGATAGATAGATACTTTATTCGTCTATGTTTGATAGCTGTCAAATAAGATGAATTAACTGTCAGCTATTATAGTGCTGTCAAACAGCATACAAGTACAGTGGCATTTTGTGTTTTATAGATAGTTGGACTAAACCCATTACACCTGACACTGTTTTAATGCTGGATGATTTTAGCTTATCTGAGAGGGCAGACCCAGTCTAGTGTGGAAAAAAGACAGGAGGAGGACCGTTCATCAATGTGAATGAGGAATAGTGTAAAAGGGAGCATATTACAATTAAAATTACAGTTTGCTCAGACATTGAAATTCTGGCTGTTGGAATTTGTCCACATTATTTGTCTAGGGAAATATGTCACATGATCTTTAGTAATGTTTATATTCCTCCCTCTTCAAATGCAGCCTCAGCAACAAAAATGATACACTCTGTCACCAACACTTTAATGACGACTCACTCTGACCCTGCAGTTATAATCTGTGGTGTTTTCAACCATGTGACTTTGGAAGGAACAATGAAAAATTTGAATTAGTTTTTGTCTTGTTCCACTCAAGGAAATAACAAACTGGAACTTATTCAAATGTTATAGATGCCTTTAAGTACTGGCACCTTTAGAAAGATCTTACCACAACTTGATTCATTTTATTCCCAGCTGCAAGATTGTTATTAGACAGCAACATGTTACCATCAGAATAGCGAGGAAGCAGGGCCTGAAGGCTGAAATGGCTCTGAATGACTGGTTACAAATGACCAACATGATTACATGAGAATGATATTGAGGGACTTAAGTTACTACATGGCCTACTTCCTGACACTCAAAACAAAGCCTTTTTAGTGTTTCTCTTGAAACAGAGAGGAAACTTTAAACAAGTGTCCTTATCTGGTGTCTTGCCTTGGTTCAGCCTGATCAGACATGGTTGAGGTAGGTGGGGACCTCTGGCCACATGATCTCAGCGGGACTTCTGGATTGGATACCTCCTCACTGTTGGGCAAGCCTTTATCCTTAGATAGGCCACTGTTAATTCTTTGAGGCTCCTTTATGGCTTGTGATCCTCTAGAGATTAAAGATGGGCCTGTAGCCATCTGAGCACCCTTAATCAGATCATGAGGATGTATGAAACCAGAATCACTACACTTTACACCAGACATTGCTTCTTTTGTAGAAACCCCCCAAAGAAGTGACCTGTCTGCTCTGAACTCCAGTTTCTTTACCTAACATAACCTCCAAAGTCTCAGTGGCAATCTCAGTGACTTGAGGTTCTGACAGGAAAGAATGTTTCCTATAGTTATTGGAGCAACCACTTACTTGGTTCTCTTCACCTATGTCTGGGACTCCTTCACACTGTGTCCCCTTTTCTTTTCCCATCCTGATCTCAACAGTCTAAGTAGCAGCCTCCAGGATTTGAGGTTCAGACATTGCAAATTCATTTTATTTATTTGATATAAGTGGTGGAATGAGTGATTATCAGGGATCGTTTCACACTGTATTCCCTTATGCTGTATTATACAAGGATCACTCACCTGTATAGCCAAATCTACTCACAGTAGCACTCCTATTCCCAGACGCTGCAGAAATCTGTCAACAGCTTCAAGCTATGCTTTTGCAGTGTCCTCAGTCCCTTTTATTGCAGCCTCTAATGTATTTAACATGGATCATAGTCCTTGTACCAGCTTAAGTAGTGCTTCTAGCTCCTCTAAATTGATGCAGCGTTTGGGTTGGCTCATCTGGTTCCGGGAGGAATTTCAGGCTTTTCTACCCATCTGTTGTGAGTCTTTATGCATACACTATCCTTGCACATGCTCAGTTGGGCATTCTTTGACAGCATGGGAAAATAAGTCTGAAAGCCCATTCATAAGGCCGGCCTGTCCCATTTCAGATAATTTAGCAATGGAACATAGACGCTTATCACTGAGCCCATTAACATTCCCCGAAGGAAAAAGAGATTCACTTACCCCCAGTTTTACCATTGGGAATTCTTGTTTTGTGGATCCGGCATCTTCAGGATTTATAATGTCGTCTTTGTAGTTCTGGCTTTCTCTTGCCTTGCTGACATCCTGTCAGGAAGCTGGAAAACACAATGGACAGCCTGCCGCTTTCCTAGTTTAAGCCTGTTGGGTTTTTCATATCACTTTTCAGCGTATTTTCCTCATCTACAGTACGTGCCTCTTTGCTGTTTGTGACGAGGTGAACCTCATTGCAGAAACTATACAGTGTCCAGTCATCAATGTAATCTTCCTGACCGTAGGGATCCCACTCTCTGACATGATACCTTAGCAGATGTTTCTATAAATGTCCAAGCTTTCTGTGACAGTTTCACAGACTGAAGCGTGTTTGTCTTTTCTCCCACTACCAGTTCTCTTGGTTCTTCTACCCATCTTGACATTGATGCCGAGTGTGTGGAATTTTAAACATCTGGGTTTTGGTCAAATGTTTTTTTCATGACCCTGCCAACAGATGGCTATGAAATCCTTCTGACCATGCCACTTGTAACCACTAGGGATAACTGCAGCAGCCCTAACCTCAGACATAATGTCACATAAACAACTCCTGGTATAAATAATAGGTTTATTTGCACAATATTCCTTACATCAAGGCTTCAAAAGTGGCATAAACCAAACAGGATTCTTCTACTTTTTTACTATCTCCTTCCACTCCTCCAGGCAAGCTTTGTCTTTTTTCAACCCAAGTCCAACTCTCCCAGATGAGGTTAAGCAGTCTGTATTATCTTGGACCCAGGAGTACTTCCAGTGCTAGCGCATTGCCCAATGGAAGTACTTCTGCATCAATTGTAAGTCCCAAAAAGTAGGTATTGTGAATCCCATCAGCTCTCCCTGGCTGACCCCACCGAACCAATCTCAGCATGCTGTCCATTACACATTTATTTAAAGAGCTTCTGTACAATACAAATTTCACCCTGGGGAAAAATAATGCCCTATCTATCTATCTATCTATCTATCTATCTATCTATCTATCTATCTATCTATCTATCTATCTATCTATCTATCTATCTATCTATCTATCTATCTATCTATCTATTTTCGGACATTTCCTTAATAAGTTGCCTGTGATGAAACCTGTTGTAAAACATCAACAGCAACATTTGAATATATTATAGAGAAAATGGGTTGCTGTTGAACCATCTTCACATCACTGTTGCCCCCTACTGTTTTTCCATTACTTTACGACCTCATGTGTACCTACTACATGAGGTCTCTACATTGGTAGAAGGCATTGCACTCCTTGGTGTTGCCGGTTCCCTATCACTGGCACAAAGCTGAAAACAGCCACTGCTAGTGTTAAAGGCCATCTTATTTTGTTTTTTTAATGTTCTTATCTTATGGATAAAAACTGCTCATTGTTGTGTATGCATGAAAGTCTGCATCTGAGCATTAAATATATTTCTTGTCTTGTAATCATGCTAGTATTACTAATTGTACAAGTTTGGGGACATATGCCTATTGTTAAAGGAGACTAAATAAAGAGGAGGCATCAATGCTATTTTGAATTATTAGCTACCTGTAAGAGCTTTAGAGAAAACTAGAGAGATGAATAATAATATACTAGATTAAGCTAAAGCCATAACCTTTACACACATTCATTATTAATGTCTGGCAGATTACCTTAACTGTCTACAAAATCTCCATGGACAATTGTAATGGTAAAGTGCACTTATGATATGATTTCAGTAATCATAAATGACAAGCATATATCATTCCTTGTGAATAAAAATGCACATTCTTTGAAAGAAATGTCTCATGTCATTCAAGAGTAAACCTGAAAATTGACATAATACAAAGCATAAAAAATTACATAATTTTAACAGACAATAATAAAACTTGAACATAATAAAATATCCATTAATTCTTTTATGTTTTTATATAATGCACTTCATTTATAAGCTTTGAGTATTGGACACCTTTATGAATATGCAATAATAAAACAAAAAATATTAAATAATAGAGAAACTGAAAGTTGAAAACAAAAGCACAATCCAGCATATGTGTAGAAATATACATAATTATGCATAGATACATGTATATTTTCAATATAAATGAGGTTTTAAATATTAATAATATACAGTATGTACTGTAAATAGTATTGTGGCTGCATTAAGCCATTGCCAGCTGGCAACGAGTGAGTGGAAAACACAGATGCCAGCAAAAATACAGCTGTATGCTACATACTTGCTCTCTCAGGCTGCTCAAATGAATTCATATCTCACATTCTATGGTGTAATAGGAAAATATTGTTCTGTATTACTCAAATCTGTGAAAATTTTCATTCACTCTGTGATGAACAATTAAAACTTTTTCAGTATATGAAAACTCTTCCTAAATGACATCTTTGGTTAGCACTCTCCTTAAGACAATCAAACCAAACACTGAAGAGCTTTAAAGGGGATTTCTCCCCACTCCGCCCTTGGGGCTCAGTCTCTGTATCACAGCAGTAAGAGTAGTTGAAGACAGTTCTTGATCCTATATTTCCCCTCATTTTGTTCCAGTAATTGTATTATAGTAGACACTTTAGGATGAACACCTGGCATATAGGAGGCCAACTTACTTGGATGCCTCATGTATAAAACCTTGGTTACATTTGCTAACACTCAAAAGGCAAAAAATGACATACGCATGCAAACAACTGAATTTGTAAACCTGTACGTACAACATGTGCCATGCCAAGTTCCTTCATAAATCTCAAAAAAGATTATGTGTGTAGTATGCGTGTGTGCACAAGCTTTTACTTATTCTCTGTGACTTCTAATCACCATATACATTTGATCATGTTCCTGAGTGACCTCTTTACTACTAACCATGGAAGAACCAGGCCACCTCTCAACAACGTCAGTAAGACACGTTTGAGCATCACATATTAGTTGTATATTGATCGAGTTAAAGTGCTTTTACATTTACAAAAGCAAATTCATTCTGTGATTGGTGTGTTTATCGCAATTTGTGTGCAGTGATTACATTATGAAAATCAGCAACTGCTGCATATTGTCTTTTGATCTTGGTCTGCTTGTCCCGACTGTGGGGAAATTAGATGTATCTGGGAAGCATTTTAATTATATTATGCCACACAGATGGCATGACGTGGCTCAGGATTGACTCCGAGATTCCTGACTGGTCAGCCATCTCACACTGAAAGTGCCGTTAAAGGAACAGAGATTGCATGATTTCTGTAATGTAGGTTCCAATGCAGCACAAACCTTCAATAGTATGGTTCTAGAAAACGTCACACACGTGCGCATGAGAGGCAGCTAAAGGTAATTCCACGCCAGGCCAGGGGGTGGCAGAGTGCGCTAACCCTTTCTCTGTTATCCCTGCAGACCAAACACAAGAAATTCTGCCTGATTCCGACTATGAACACGTCACTTCCGGCTACAAAGACGCATCTTCCGGCTTCTGGCCACAATGATGCCATTTCCAGTTCCCTGCCTTAAAACCCAGACCACTTCCTATGTTTCCTCAGTTCAATGGTGGACTTGAATCAGTACACATCAGTGCACCTAATTTTGCCTTTTGCAGCCAGGGCTCAAGTATATGGGTGGCTGCCCCAAACCTTCTTCTGTGTGTCAAGGCTATTTATTTCACAAAAGTCTAAATTGGCTTATAAGCCAGTCATCCTCATAAGCAAGAAAATTATTGTGATTTCTGTAAACCTGCTCCTTACATAGCCTGTCATTGGCGATATCCTCTGAAAGACCTAGTGATGCCATTGCAAGTATTTTTCAAACAACACACAGCAAATCCAAAACACATGAGCTGCACAAAAAGGTAATTAACATTAAGCAAATGCATTAGGCATTATTACCAAAACTGAAAACTGAGAGAACAATAGTCTTGGTTTTGTTGTTTTTGTAGAACATCATAAATATCTGATACTGTAAACAAAACAGAATGAAGATAAAAACAGCTGGGTATGCAACATCCTGTTTAATAACCAGGAGGTCATTTAGGAATGAGTAAAGTCATACATTTGATAGTACTTAGTTTATTTAACTTAAACTCTTAAGGGAAACCTCTTTTATTCCTTTTCACAGGGTTCAGTTTCTGTCTGTAGCACTGACCAGCCTTTAAGCACTTATGTCTATAATATGCCTGTGATACAAGGTGACAAAAGGATAGATATTTAATGTTCCCAGACAATTTTAACTCTGTCACTTTTTGGAAATATTTTTCTTTCTTGTCTAAACTAGTGTTATACAGTATTTCTTGCATGCCAAACCAAAATTAAGTGAGATGTGCTGATCTGGAAGAACCAAGCAAAGAATGCCTGTGTGAGATTTTGTCAGGTATGGCTGCAATTATCACACTAAGGAGTGAATGTGATAAAATCAAATAAACAACATACAATAATTTAATCCACTTGTAATATAGAATTTCTTTATGATTATTAATAGAGAAGATGGCCATCTAAGACAAAACCATTATAACGTGAAATTTGAAAAAGAAATTTGAACTTGGTTATATACAACAAAATTATCAGTTTTGCCTTCAGCAATACCAATAATTAATCCAACAATTCATCAAAGCTCCTACTATATTTTCCTTACCTCTCTCTGTTGTAGAAGGCAGGTCATTGGCCATTAGACTTATATCAATGTAATTAAGGCACACTCGTTAAACACAAGGATTCTGGAAATATATGTTGATATATAACGCAGAATGCATACGCAGAATGCAACCAGAGCGTAGACAGACTAGACAAATATATAACACAGAATAGGCTGACTGTTTACTGATATTTTGAGTTCTACTTTATCTTGGCACAGATACATAGTTTTACAATATCAAGTTTGATGTTGTGTGGAGTTTTTGCTTTGTTGTTGCTCCATGTTCACATGAAGATTCATCATGCGTTAGAGTACTCACTTTCTCTTTTCTGTATGATCTTTGTCAGTGCTGTGTTGCTGCCTTCTCAGCTTACTTTCTGCCTTTGGCCCATTTCCTTTGCTGTCTGCAACTTGTGGAAAGTATTACTCTTTGTGGGACAAAATGATAGTATACTAGTTTAGATGCTGAAGCTCCCTTCTTGAAGTGATGGCTGCTTATAAGGTCATGCAAAATGACTCAAGACGAGTTTAGAGTTAATAATTAACCAAATCACATGTGTTTGAGCATTTGGAATGATAATTAGAAGACTTGAGGAAAGCCCATGGATACACAAGGAGAACATGCAGACTCCACTTTGACAACAACAACACATCTGGTGCCCACAGATTTGATAACTGATTTTTGTATATTTTAGAACTTAGTGCTTATTCGTTAAAAGAATAAATTTTAAAGGTCTTTACTGAAGGGCAAGGAAAGGAAATCGTTAAGGATGGCAGCAGGATTCAACACTCAGGATTTGTTCTTATCTTTCAGCATGTTAATAGAACTAAATCAAACTCTAAGTTTAAATCACATCAAGGAAGTTCAAACGCAGAATTCCTGCCCTTGGAGGTTTTGCTTGATTGGATGCTAAGCCTGTCTTGAAGAGCTTCTTCTTTTCAGACAAAGTTTGACTACTTTCTTGTGAGAGACACCATCTTTCATAGTAGAACTCAGTTAATATAAAGTACTGTACTGCAGCTTTTCTCACACTGACTCACTGACCGTGTACTGGATAAGCAAGTTAAAAATAGACAGATTATTGTTTTTTTCAATGGTGGAGTGCCAAAACCTTCCTCGTCCTTTATGTTTTTCATTTTTCAGATTATTATTTTAGCATTTAATAGTGATACTATTAAAATCATGCATTAACACTAATTATCAAAGAACATTATTTTCTTCTCAGTAACCATGCAATGACATTAACCACTTGGTAATAAAATTCTGCATTCATTACCAAATATAACTTGGTGATAATAAACATTCATCATAGGGGCAACCTGATTACTGTGAAAACGTTAACCTCTTTAAAGTAATTAAGAAAAATGATTTCAGAAAATGATTATGTGACATTGCATCTGACAACCAAACACCTGCTAGCATCATAAACCTTTCACATTCAGCCTTATTAAATTACTTCCAAAATGAGCCATGTTTAATAGATAAACCAGTTGTTCCTTTCATTCCTAAATATAATGATAAGATATCATCTATGCATATTTTGATCTGATAAAACTTAAGATTTTAATAAGATTTTTTGAGTCTACCAATATCTTTATCATAATTATTAGTGAAAGTGACTCTGAAAGTCAAGTGTTCTATTCATTTCTTAAACGGATACAGTATCTCAGAAACTTCTGGTAAGTCATTTTGGTCACTACAAAATAAAATCTTAAAACAGCTCGAGGTTTTTTTTTAATCAAAACCGTACATGGGAAGCACAAGGAAGGGAGATAATTTAAGCTATAAAATATAACACAACTCATATCAACTGGTCATCTGTGATATATTGTTTTGTGCTAACCAGAAAATGTTATTTTAGACCAAATCAGTACAATGCTGCACTTTCATCAAGTGATGAAGATGATGACACCCTGCCAGCAGCCCCACAACCTCCAAGATTTAATAAAAGTAAGATGTCAGTTTTAACTGTACTAAATGGTTAACATGTGATATGTTTAATTTCTATTTTCTTTTATGCTGGATAGTTCATAGCAAAGGCAGCATCACAAAACATTCTAACTTGTCATTTTATCAATTTTCTCAATCAGGGGCAGAAAAAATAGCGCTACCACTGTGATTGATGCAACTATTCTCAGGACAAACATGAAAAGATAAAATAATGGTGTCATCACTATGGAAATGCAACACATGCATTTTAGTAACCTTGCTTACAGCAGATACCCACCTGTTCATCCATAGGCATGTCACTCCTCATATTAAAGATATTTTGCTCAAAATGCTCTGTAAAAATTCTGCTCATTCATTCAAAAAAAATGTATATGCATGATGATGTTAGATCAAGATATTTAAATTACACTTTACAGTATAAAGCCTCTTGTCAACATGCAGGTATGTGCAGTACCTTTTTTAAAGGACCGTTTCATTTATTTGGAAATCAATCAGTACTGTGGGGCCTACTGCTTGACTGTCATTTTTTCCAACAAAATACATATCAGTGTTTAATGAACAAATTGATAATGTAGTGAAGTAATCATTTTCCCTCCCAGTGCTGCATTTTATTTTTCAGGTTTAAGTTGTGCTTTATCTGTGGTGGGCTGGCGCCCTGCCCGGGGTTTGTTTCCTGCCTTCCACCCTGTGTTGGCTGGGATTGGCTCCAGCAGACCCCCGTGACCCTGTAGTTAGGATATAGCGGGTTGGATAATGGATGGATGGAAGTCGTGCTTTATCAACCCCATCACCAAGAACGGCCATTCACCTGAAAGATAATTCTATAGTGACGCATGCAAGCTCACATGGATATATAACACTTTATATGCTGTGACAAAATATTTTTAAAATTTTATTTATATATTACCATAACAAAAACCACATCAGAAAATCACTACTAATTTGATATTTTGATAATTTCTCATTCTCTGAATCATTTGTGCTACCAAGAACACCAGGTGAGTAGCTTGTGACTGATGTAGCCATTCTCAAGACAAAGATAAAATAATGGTGTCATTACTATGGAAATACACTGATGTTTGCATTTGGTAACTTTTTTTCTCCTTACTATAATTGTCAATCAAAGTTTGTCATATTAATTGCTAAGTTATGTAATGTAGCTTTAACAGGTTGTAGTAGGTCTGGACCATGGCAAATGTACACATAACACAGAGTAGATAGAGTAGCAAATCTACTTGTACTTTTATCATTTTTGATATATCCCTTTTTGCATTACAGGTTACTTCAGAACAACTATGAAAGTGATGAGGAAGATGCAGTAGGAGCTTACCAGCAAGCTCTCTAACATCACACAGAGTCTGGACAATATAGAAAACACTCTGCAAATTACAAATAATATATACATTGAGGGGAAGTTTCCTTTTTCTCTTCGCTTCAACACAGGGGAGTCTCTGAAGGATATGGATTCTATTGTCTTTCAGGACCAGGAGGTTTGAGAGAAATTGGTAATTTCACAATACAGTAGTTCTAAGACATGTATGCTAATATCTGTTGTTTTCCAACAGGGACAATACCTGTCTATTAAAGGAGGCGGGACAGTCAAAGAATCAATAAGTTGAATGATTCCCTGCCTAATGACAAATGCTGTTGCTGCCAGTTGCTGCTGCTAGTGGGCTGGCAGGGACTCGCCCAAAAGTCGATGTGTAAAATTCCAGTGGAATACAGACTGCTATTTTGGCCCCTAGCAGTGGCCTGCCAGACCTTTGCTATCAGGGTATATACAGTATGTTGTGTAACAATGTGTAACAAAATAACAAAAGAAAAACAGTGTGAGTCCACTAAATGAACCTATCAGTCCTAAGTTTGAAAAAAAAAATATCAAAAAATATATCACAAGAACTATACAAACAAAACTGGGAGAAATTTCATTCCTGACCCATTTATGTAATGCAAAATGTTGGTCTGGATGACATATTTTGAGGAAGGACCTGTTTTTTCAGGGCACAGTATACAATATTGAACTCAAAAAAAATAATAAAACAAACTAAAAAAATAAAAAATGGATACAATATATGACTCAAATATCAAAAACAAGAAACCACTGAACTAGTTCAAGGTCAGGTGCTCATAATAGTAGATTCACCTTCTAACAAGTAATAAAAAATGAAAGTTGTATAAACAACAATAGAAACAGTAAGAATAGATTGATTATAACCAATGCATATACACTTAAGGAAAGACCTACTTCACAGGAGGTGAAGCTTACTTCACCAGTTTCTAATAAATGCTGAAAAAGCTTGAGTGAAGGGCTTGAAACCAGCTAAAAAAGAAAACCGAAAATAATACATCTAAATAAATGTAACTAGAAAGAGGCATATAGTATTACAGAGTGAAAATAATGGAAATCCTGTTTACCTCGCACAATCCATACACAACACAGAGATGTCTGCAGCTGTCTAAACTTGAATGAAAACAAGCGGATGTTGCAACTAATGGGTATACCTCAGAAAACACACCCAGTCAAGTGACTCTTTTAAACCAATCAGGTGTGAAGACTTTTAATATAAAAATCTAGTATGCCTTTCTACATAATAATAAGTTATCATAGTTATCCCAACTGAGGTGTGGCATTACTATTTCACAAACAGTAAACTAAAGGTCTGAAGCTTTGCAGCTTGCAGTAATAAAGTGTGTCAATATAGGATGTTTAATAGATTTAGTCAATTTTTTTGAACAAATTGTTCCTCCTTTATAATAAATATGCATGCAGTGGAATTATATACTTTTTTATGGTAGCCTAGTCGTTCTGCACTCAGTGACTGATTGATGTTATTTGATTTTTTAATTGTTCAATATACATAATTTGTGTTAAGTTTTCTCCTTACTCTGTTTTGTGAGTTTCAATGACTACAGGTGGAAGTAGATGAGCACAACCTGGAAAAAGTTTATTTTTTTTTTGCCACCCAAAAGCCAGGTAGACCATAGGCATTGCAGGGGGTTTCCAGTGCATGATGAACAGCTGGTTGTAAGGTTTTGGAGGGTGTCTCTCACTCTGACAATGGAAATAGAAAACATTAGAACGATATTGACGAGAACAAGCCATTCAGCCTAATATCAATCATCATTTCTCATTCAGATTACATTTTTTAATGTCTTCTAATAAAGGTGACACTCTTTAGCTGGCTTTGTATATATTTATTTTTACTTTTACACTTTTGCACATATTTGAATGTATTTATATTTTACAAATTTTTGTTGGTTGAGTATTGCAGCTCAGGAATGCAGTGCTACATAGAAATGAAACAGGGAACTATGGAGGGAGGACCCAAGGACTTGAAACGGGTGTTTCTGACTTCAAGGATGGAAATAGTCCCTGGATGAGTTTTAAAGATCATTTTCTGAAAGTGGTCCCTTCAGTTTAGATTGGGAGGTTAATAGGGAGGCAGTATGGCCAGATGTTTTTTTTGTTTTGATACATTTTATACTTTTGTTTCACTAAAACGTTTATTTTTGATATTCGATATTTTTAAGCTTTGTAGCAATTTATATATACACCAGATCACATCCCAACTAATGATTGGCAGCAAGCATGACCATGAGAATTAGTTAATTGACTTACTTTACTAAAACAAACTAAATATTCACATGCTATTACAAAAGGGAAGATATACCTTAAAAGTATTTTAATTTGTACTTTAAATTGTTTAATTTAAATTGCTTTGGCCTCTTCATTTAATTTTTCGTGTGTTCCTGATTGATCATTTACAAGGTATGCTCTACCTGTAAACACCTCTCATATCAATTTTGTTACACGTGCCTTGCCCTATGAGTGGAGGAAATAGTAGCATTTGGACTACAATGCATTATTAAATAACACTGATTTAATTCTGGCAGTGTTTTTTGGCCAAAAAATTATTCTTTGAATAATTTTGAGCAAAACGGTATGTAGTGAAAAGAACTATTATTTAATAGTGTGAGAGGTAGCCCAGACAGACACTGGTACTATTATAAAACACACAGGTTTATTAAAGTCCCCAACACAGTCCCGCACAGCACACAGTGTTCCCGCACCATTCACCCCAAATCAAGGGCCGTTTAACGTCGATAATAATGATAATAATAATAATATTTCATTAATTTTCCACACCTCCTGCACTTCAGAACAGGTTATTTATCTTATACTGAGCATGTTTGGGCCTGGCCAGCACTTGGATGGGATACCATCTAGGAAAAGCTTGCATTGTTGCTGGAAGAGGTGTTGGTGAGGGCAGCAGGGGGTGCTTACCTTGTGTTCTGAATGTGGATCCGAATGCCCCAGTGCAGTGATAGGGACACTGTGCTATAAAATGGCAACATCCTTCAGATGAGACATAAAACCAAGGCCCTGGTTTTCTGTGGTCATAAAAGATCCCTGGGAATCTTTTAAAAGGAGTAGGGTGTGTCCTGATGTCCTGGCTAAACTGCCCATCATGGCCTAGCCATTCTGGCCCCCTACTCATTCCTCATCTCTAACTCGCTATCTCTCTCAGCCCTTCACCAACGAATAGCTAATGTGTGGTGAGCGTACTGGCGCAATAATAGCTGATGTCGCATCATTCAGCTGGGTGCTACACATTAGGGGTGGTTGAAGTGTCTCCCCACTGTCTATGAAAACTGCTTTGAGTAGCAAGAAACAGTGCTATATATAGGCAAGGAATTATTATTATTATTATTAATAATTAGAAGGATAACAGAAATTTATCATTGATATCTAAGGCAGCAATCATGCTTTCATTTAAGTAATAAAGCAAGTAATTATTTATATATATCAGATGGGTAAAAGCAGAAACAAGGCTAAAAACCTCAAGAGGAAGTTACAAGAATAGATGTTTAGCAATACAATAGAATAAATGGGAAACTATATTCGAATAAATGAATATTGAATGCCTTAGAAAATCTGAGCTTTACAGGAGTCAAAAAGATACTTAACTGGAATGAGAGAAACTGAATGGCCATAATCACATTTTATTTATAAAAAATAATTTGCATAAAAATTCAGTGAAAATAAAAAATGAAAAAGTCAAAATGACCTTCTGTGTACAGTACATGCTGTGTACAATTTCAAGTACTGTAGTATATTTCATTTTTTTGTACATTTTAAGGTTAGTTGTAGACGTATAACTTTATAGTGAAAGACTATATTTTGGTTTGTGAGTTTATATATATTTTTAGATGTCTAGTTTATCTCATCTCTGGCAAGATACTCTGTTTACAATTGTAGCCTTTTGTGGTGCAAAGAAAATATCTAATTGTGTGTCTTCTGTAACATGAAATGCTATCAAAACATGTACTTTAGACTAAAGGTTACGAAGACAAGAGAAAAGTCAGGACAAGTGGGAAAATATTGCACTTCTGTTATATTTTCTCTTACATACAACACAATGATGACATATTTTCAATGAAAACCTGACAATTTTATATTTATTCATGATCATTTTTAGCTCTAAGAATATGTTACTGGCCTCAGGCCTGGGGGAATGTGGTTCAGGTACAAGCCACTGTTGCTGCAGGGTGCAGCTGAAAGCATAAAAGAAGCAGGCAGTAGTTCAATACCTCTGACTTTACTTCTTTTCATTCTGATTTGCCCAGAGGTATGTAATTGCTCCATCCTCTACCTAGATCAATATGTCGATTGGTCAAACAAAGGTACATACCAATTTCCTTTACTTAACAACAGTTACACATTTTCATTTGTTAAACAATAATACAGTTGCTATTAAGAAATGCATATACCTCTGAATGTTGATTAAAGACTAATATCCCCAGAACACATTAATTTTCAACCCAAGTAAATACTGTACAAACATTTCCCAAGAAAGAAGGTAGTTCCTTCATCACATTACTTTTTTAAATGAGATATTAATCAAAGCAGTTTGATCTTCAAACCAGGAGACTCTTTTGCAAGACAAGTACAGTAAATATCTATGTCCTATAGACAGCCATCAACAATAACCTGTGGCAGCATTAGCTCACTTATCATCCCAGTCTTAAGCATTGCCCCTTCACCTACTAGCTTTTACATTTGCTATTTACATGTTTTTTTGTTTTTTTTTTCCTAAAAACAACACACAAAAATGTCCCCTGTTAAAAGACCAATTTTAGCTCATTACAAATATTTACCTATGGCATGCAATTTAAGTCCTTACATGCATGTATGCAGTGAGGTATGGCATTTTGCTCCCTTTGCTGCATGTAGGATACTACCTCAGTTATTTAATATTCTAATGATATTAATAATTCATTTCAAGATAAAATGTGCTTCCCCCAATCATTTCTGCCTGTGTGCCACTGTCTGTAAGAAGCATGATAGGTATCTGTGCTGATGATTTGCATACTGATGTTTGCAGTTACATTTAATGTACACCACATCAGTTTGCTTTCAAGAACTCTGTAATATCATCTACAGCATTGCCATTTATTGAAAATCCAATAGAAAAAGGAGCAAGGATTGCACAAATTGGGTTTTACACCACCAGTAAAAATCAGAATCTGACCTACTGTACAATCCTACACCTACAACACTATGCACTTCAAAATGAGAGTATATAAAACGTAATAAATCTTGCTCTTACCAATTCACAAGAAATACTAAATTTTGAGCTCATATGATATAAAAAAAATCCTGTCATCAGACTTTTACTTTTGGACATATTGAAAAAATGAATATAGTTTTGAATGGTTTTCAGCAATGCAGAACACCTATGCCACCTCGATATGTTTGGGCCTCAGTTCAATTTGTGGCAGTGGTCCTTTTTGTTTGGAGATGGCATCATTTCTATCTGTTTTGGAAGCTTCCACACGAGAACTGTTGGATTTCACTGATATTCCATAGACATGCTCCTGGCTTGATGTAGTTTTTTGTGTAAGTATGTCCAATGATGAATTGATATGTCATCCAAAGATAATGGAATAAGCTTCATCTTGCTGCATTTGTCTTCCTGATGAATCATGTTTTAAAATTAATTTATTTCAGTGAAGTTTACACATATATTGTGTATTTTTTGGGACATGGTGAAGACCACTGGTTAGTACAACAAGATACAACATGTATGACACTGTCAAATTCCGAGAATCTGCACTTAACATTGCCAAAGAGATTAAGGACATACAGTAAGCGTTATGAGTGAGCACAATGTCATTCTTCAGCGCATACAATTGCCGTCATTGAGGACATACTGTAAATATTTGACCTCCATTATCCTTTTTACAGAGGCCTCACACTTTCTCCTCATTCCTTACTTTACAAATCACTTCAATCTGAGTGAGTTCTTATTGTACAAAAACTATAAGAACTCCTTAAGACTGCAAGCCTTGACCTTTATAGGAATGGGCATTTTAGCAAACACCATTGGATTCTCAAGGACTGATAAGATATATGATAATAAAATATAGCCCCTTATGGTTTTGTAGATTAAACTGCTGAAAAAATCTTTAGGTATAACTGTTATAAATGGCTAAAAGCTTTCTGTCTGGCCTGTCTTTTATGATTAAGTAATTACTGCTTTACCATTGAATTACCTTTACATTGCTTTGGTTCTTTTGAACGTAAAGTTATTTTGTTTGAAATATTATTAAAACACATTGTGACCTTGTAAGAAGTTAGAGAAATAGCATAGATTACTATACAGATGACATTACTTTCAGGATATATATGCACATTCCTGCAAGTAACAATCAATAGGAAGTCATTTAACATTTTTTTCTAACATCATAAATGACAGACAGTGCAGTAAGATAAAAGTAAGAATTGAACTTTCAGATGTGAGTGTACAACAAGAAACAGAGAAGAATGTCCTGCCAATTCTTTTTTTTAAACTATTTTTACATTTTTATAGAGATTTAAAGAACAGCATGTCTTGAAAAATAACTTTGTTGCAGACACAAAGGTAAATGAGTCTCAAGTCGTGTCATCACTAATAAATGAGCTGTCTGAACAGCGTTTTACCTGGTATTACTCTTAAAACTATTATTAATTAAGAGTATTGAAACAGATGACATTCATTTTACCAAATGAAGCAATACATAGCAATAAATAACTATAATTTAAGGAAAAGTGTACATGAATGGTTCAAGGGCAAAGTGTCAAAATTAAGCAGCACAGTATTTAAAAGTGAATCGTACTTAAATGTTTGAGCTAAAAGAAATTCATTAAGAAATGGGTCTCCCTTTCCTACTGGGATTGCTTACTGTAGGACAAAGTGGGCATTGCCCATTCTGCCAGGCTTTCATGGCACACCAGGCCTGTTAATTCAACAGGGATGTAGGCATCCAGCTGTGCCTTCCCCCACTTGCATTCCAAACTAAGTGACTGGACTCCAGCTTGTACCAGGATCCGCCTGGACTTCATCTGATAACAAAGGTATAAATCAGAGTTGCCCTGACATCTCTCCAGAAGCCCCTCTTCAGACCACTTAAGCCAGAAGGCACAAAATGGACAACAGAGGTGTGACCAGAACATCATGTGTGGGTGGGCATTTGGCTTATCTGGGGGGGCAAAAAATATCCATCCATCCATCCATCCCCATTTTTGTAGGGGGGTCAAATAATAATAACAACATAGTTTTATATAACATATAAAAGCAAAAATTGTGGCATAAATCATAACCTATTGTTCAATAAAATTAACAGAGGCAATGGAACTTGTAGTATTATTTTTTGTGAACAAATATAGAACTACATCTACAAGGTAAATATCAATAAAGTCAAATGTATACAACATATGAGAGCAAGAACAGAAACGTGGCTTATTGTAGTCATGGGAGGCTATAGGACATCATTTCCAGTGTTTAACCTGGATATTATCTACAGGACCAGTCTGCGGTTACTCTTGGCAAATTCTGAAATAAATTCATTCATGTCTAGATTTTCTGTGATGTTTTTCTCATGTGCCAGAATGACTAAATTTCTCATCCTTGAATGCAGCATTGTTTGGCAGAGTGAAGTGAGAATGCGGTTCAAAGTAGAGAAAGAGCTTTCGTATGCAGCTGAAGACACACCAATGATGAGTGCTGTGATGCAGACATGGCTCTGACGTGCGGGATACTAGACGCGTGTTTGTGGAAGCCGCCACCGTCTTTTTCTAGAGCTTTTTTCCATTTAGTATAGTCGTGTTTGGTGAATATATCCTCACGGTCGAGAATTGGAAACACTAAATTTGCGGCAGGCAAAGCAAAAGCTGCCATCACGGACAACAGAATATTCAAGCCATGGTCGAGACTGATACCAGCTTGCACTAAAACATCTGAGTGTCTTTCCGAATGGGATAATTAATTAAAACGGGCTAGGATGGGCTATCCATATTTAAGTCAGGCAGACTGGACTGTATATTTTGTTGAAGGCAGAGGTTTGGAGTACCCGACACAGGAGCGAAGAGCTGGAGGATTGTGTAGGCTTATCTACATCTTTTGGAGTTTCAGTTCCCGACGTGGGTGCGCTGTGCTCCGTGTTGTTAGAAGCGGTGCTTGGCTCAACCATGGAGCCAGCAGCTTGCGGAGGAACAGAGGTTGAAGATGTCTGCTTTTTAATAAGCCACCTATTCATAGCCTTTGGTGTTACCAACCAGAAAATAAAAGAAGAATGGAACATATACGCTGTTTTAATTAAAGAATGCGGTCAACGGGTTCAAAATGTGCTGCAAAATGTGCGGCGAAGTGAACTGTGAGCAGCACGGTGCTTGTCTAGTGGAGGAGATACTGCCGGATACGCCCCAAATTCAAACGGGCCGATTGGAAAGCAACTCAGTTTTGAAAATCAAATGTTATTCTTCTCCAGAGTTTTCATTAGACAGACAGAGCATTTCGCAGAGGGGGCACGGCTTGTCTCTGGGGGGGCAGTGCCCACCCCAGCCCCCCCGTGGTCACGCCTCTGATGGACAAGGACCTATAATTCAAGGAATGACAACTAAGATGGCAAGAAGAACTTGCCTATTAGAAAACACTGATTTTGTAAGTGGAAGTGACGTTTAATCCAATCAGGAGAAGGTTCAACATTCTGTAAAAACACCTGCACCCCAGGTTTCTGGGATATTCGCTGGACACTCCCTGAACTCCATGGGGATTCTCTTTTGGCACCCTTTCTGGGATTCTCTCAGGGAGGGGGAATATGCAAACTGACCTTCTAAAACCTAAAACGTTATGAGAAGCTCTTCTTTGGAGAGTCAAATTTGACAAACTCTTGAACTCGAGAGCTGAGATTCAGTTTACCAAGTTAAACACTAAGCTAGTCTAAAAGCTTTAAGTCAGTCATCACTTCAAGAAGGATTTAAACTAATGTACTATCTTTTTGTCCCACCAAAGAGAAATGCTTTTCCCCAAAGATGCAGACGGCACAGGAAAGGGACAAACAGCAGAAAGGAAGCTGAGATGGCAGCAGCACAGCTCTGACAAGAATCATACAGAAAAGAGAAAGTGTGCACTTTAACTGATGAAGAATCTCCCACGTGAACATGGAGCAACAACAAAACAAAAACCCCACACAACATTAAACCTGGTATCACAAATCTGTTTATCTGTGCCAAGATAAAGTAGAACTCTAAATACCAGTAAACAGCCAGACTATTCTCTGTTATATGTTTGTTTAGTCTGTCTACGTTCTGGCTGCTTTCTGTGTCTGCGTTCTATATCAACATATATATACATTTATAATATTTCTAGAATCCTTGTGTTTAACAAGTGTGCCTCAATTACCTTGGTATAAGTCTAAAGGCCAAAGACCTGCCTTCTACAACAGAGAAAAGTAAGAAAAATAAAGTAGGAGCTTTGACGAATTATTAGATTATTTATCGGTATTGCTGGAGGAAAAACTGATAATTATTTAACTGAGATAAAATGTCTTTTTCAAATCCCATGTTATAATGGTGTTGTCTTGAATGGCCATCTTGTTGATTAATAATCATAAAAAAATTCTACATTACGGGTGGATTAAATTATTGTGTGTTGTTTGTTTGATTTTATTACATTCACTCCTTAGTGTGATAATTGCAGCCATACCTGACAAAATCTCATACTGGTATTCTTTGCATGGTTCTTCCAGATCTTAGCACATCTCACTGAATTGTTTTTTGGCAAGCATAAATATAACACTAGTTTAGACAAGAAAGAAAAATATTTCCAAAAAGTGACACAGAGGAGCTGGAATTGTCTGGGAACATGAAATATCTATCCTTTTGTCACCTTGTATCACAGGCATGTTATAGACATAAGTGCTTAAAGGCCAGTCAGTGCTACAGACAGAAACTGAACCCTGTGAAAAGGAATAAACCAGGTTTCCCTTAGGAGTTTAAGTTAAATAAACTACATATTATGAAAAGTACGGCTTTGCTCATCCCTAAATGAACTCCTGGTTATTATATAGGATGTTGCATCCCCAGCTGTTTTCATGCTCATTGTGTTTTATTTACAGTATTAGTTTTTTTGTGATATTCTACAAAAATAACAAAACTAATACAAATAACATTTCAAACAGGCCATTAAATTCAATTGAATGCAATTCATTTTTATGTAGTGCACATAGTATAGCCACAGAAAATAACCTAAACAGTCAAAATTTACATACATAAACACCCATAGGTTAAATAAAACTTCCAATAAATATTGTTCCTGGAGATATTGAAGCAGATCTACACCAACAAGTTCTCCTCCACATTTTGGAAATCCTATAATATTATAAGCCACTAAACTAAGTCCCAGGTTTATTTATTTTTTTATTTTTTAATTATATAAAATGCCTGATGCGGTGTCAGTAAGTGTGCTGTAACACTATGAGTTTTTGCGGTTTCCTAATATTGTATTAAGTTGTTTTTCATCAACACACGACTTTTCAGCAATCTAACTAAAATACATGTGTGCTATGGTTAAAACATGATGAGTTTACATTAGTTTTAAGGGAGCTTGTTTCTTTTCTCATTTTTCAATTTAATAAAAAGATGCTTCTATAGAGTTGTTCAGGAGATTTATGAATGTATATATTACAATGTGTTTGGTCCCATTAGGATTTTGAATTGATTACATTTTATCATAAAATCAAACCAGTTTAAGAAATTTGTGTAAGAAAGGAAACCTCCATTATAATCTCTACTAAGGGGATAATGTCTATGTCCACACTAGTATGTCTTCGCTTGAAAACAGAAACGTTTGTCTTCATTTTTGTCTTTCATCCTCACTACACCAGTGTATTCAACAACCAAATAGGAATACTTTAAAAGTGTTTCAGTGTGGCCAGGCTCATGCTCTGGGTGGTTCATTCTTATTAGGTGTCTTTTCTGTGATTGAATCCTGATCCTGATCATTACAAGGTCTCATTCTCTCTTCAAAAAGAACTGTGTCATTCAAAAAAAGAAATCAATTATTTAAAAAGGTTAAGCTTTTACATGCAGATTAAGTTGCTAATTCTCAGTTAAGTGACTATTACATGTTACAAACTGTGGCCCAGTTCATGATATCATATGGTGAGAGTTTCAGTCTTCTAAATAATTTCTCACCAGCTTTTACAGCAGAACTGTACACCTGTGAAGTGAAGCCATACCACTCCTCTTCAAAATTCCCGTTAAGAGCAGTGACCATCTAAACTTTGATAAATGCAGCAGTTTAAAACATTGACCCAATATAAAGCAATGCACATTCAATTATGACATAATTAGGCAAACCAAAATATCAGTACAAGAAATATTGTAACTAATAAAGTATGCATGAAATGTATGAGGAAAATTTAAAGACCAATTTATAGATACAAATCTGAACAGCAACAAAAAAGAACAACAAATAAACAATGCAATGCTAAAAAAGTTTACACTTGCAACAAATTCTTAAAAGCTTATAAATAAATAATGGTGTGGGAGAAGAGCTATATTGCAAAGGCAACCATACAGAGAATGTGCAAAGTCTGCTCTAGTGATTTAAGTGGAAGCCTTACTTATGAAAGAGGTATTCAAGAGAGGTACAGTATAAGAGGCACTGGCAGTGGGTAAAAAGGACTGGTAAGGGCAGACTGATTAGTTGGTATGTAGCAGTGCCCACCTAACTGCTAAGCTCTGACACGCATTTCCTGGCCACTTCCCTACAGTATTCCTTATAAATAGCTTGCTGTCACACATGATTTATACATTTAGGAAAGGATATCCTTTTCTACATAGTTCCACAGCTTATCAAAGGAAGATTTATTCCTAATGTAGTTGCCTTCACTAAGACCAATCGTATTTGGAAAACCACAATTTGCACAAAAAAACGTTCTTTGTCTGAAGGCAATCTAAATCTATTGTAACATGCTGTGTTTGATGGTGGTTAGAAGCATTTAAAACAGATGTGTGTAGATAGTCCACTTTAATATTGCAGCCACACCTTATAGCCCCAAAAAAGCTACCTTTCATTTTCTGTCTCCTCTATTTCCCTGCATCTCTCACAAAGCCAATCACAATGCAGAAACCTCCACTCTTTATGTAAATCCAGCTGTAATCTTAAAACACCAAATGTAAAGAACGGTCAAAAATTAAATTTACTTATCAGTAATAACAGCATAAGATATTTAAATTAACAGTTTATCTGTAAAACACAATCTTTCACTATGGTGCAATGGCTTTTAGGGCACTGCACAAACCAGTAACTGAGCAGTTTACTGAGGAAGAACTCATTCCATGCACATCTCTTTTTAAATTTTGAGAAGAACCACTATCAAAGGCACTTAAAGTAAAAAGGACCTGCACATCTTTGGCCAGGGTGAATTGTTTCCTTTTCTGCCTTTTAATGGAGTGATCAAATGTAAATATCTCACTTTTTACTTTTTGTTTCTATGCGTTCCTGATGTGGTGAGAAGATGCACAGATTGTCAGAAACTTGTGTTTGTGTAACTGTTTTTAAATAAGCCAGTGAGAGTCTTGCAAAGTCTTCTCACTGATGTCAGACATTCAGGAAAGCAAGCATACATCATGTGCAATATTTGAAATGAGTCAGATATAATTAATTTCTGTCTTTTTTATGTGCATGTCAGATTGTTAAAAAAATATTATTAATTCTAATGGCAAGCAGGAAGGATTAAAGTCCATACTTAAAATATACTTTACATAAACACATCTGTGCTCATGCTGTAATCATGCATAATCATTTCTTTACATTTTTTGGTTGTTTTGTGCTGTATTTTTTGTAACAATTTGCATTTATCAGCACTGTAATATTTGTTTTAATTTGCTCCAAGGTGTACATTAAGCAGTTAATTGTTCAAGCACTTTATTGTCATTGTGTAACAATACGAAATTACTTTTTGTGACAGCCCCAAGGTGCATTTAAAGAAAAGTCAAATAATTCCAAATATGTCGTATACAGTGTCAAGTGATCAAGTAACCAGATGAAATTATTATTGTTCAAAGTACAGCAACATAAATTGTTATTGCACCTGTTAATGAATAGTACATTACATATTAAATATTGTATTACATTAGTATATTGCGCATTACCAATATAGCTTATTGCACATGTTCAATTAAAAATAATCTCAGACTGAGGAGATTCAGAGTTCAGAAAGTTTATGGCAGATGGGAAAAAACTTTTTTTTAGTCTGTTTGTGTGTACACAGATTGACCTAAAGCATGTACCTGACGGGAGGAGCTCAAACAAAGGATGAGTTTTGTCCTTGAGAATGCTTTTGGCCCTTCTCACACAGCAAGTCTTATACAAGAGTTCGAGTGATGGCAGTTCAGTCCCAATAATGGCCTCTGCTGTTTTTACGACCCGCTGCATGGCTTCTTTAGCAGCCTTGGTGCAGCTGTTGTACCAGGCCATCATGCAGTTAGTTAAGATGCTCTCTATAGTGCATCTATAGAAATTAACCAGCAGCTTCTGGGGGAGGTCAGCTCTCCTTAGCTTCCTGAGAAAATAGAGGCATTGTTGTGCTTTGCCTATTATAGCCAAGTTGTTGTCAGCCCAGGACAGGTCCTCTGAGATGGTGGCTCCTAGAAACTTAAAGCTGGAAACTCTCTCCACAAGATCTGCATTGATTGTTATCGGACTGTGATTGGTCTTTTTAGTGGTCCTAAAGTCCAGAATAACTTCTTTGGTCTTTTTGGTATTTAAGACCAGGTTGTTGGTGTTGCACCATGCTGTCAGATTCTGAACCTCTTCCCTATATGCAGCTTTATTGTTGTTTGTTACAAGCCCAATGACAGTTGTATTATCCTCAAATTTAACAATAATGTTTGATTGGTGGATGGGTTGACAGTCATGGGTGAAGAGTGCATAGAGAAGGGGACTTAGTACACATCCTTGCGGCACACCAGTGCTCAGGGTAGGGTGGAGGATGTGTGTTTGCCCTTCCTGATAGACTGGGGGCGGCTGGTGAGAAAATCCAGTAACCAGTTGCATATGGACGGAGCAAGTCTTAGTGCATAGTTTTTTGATCAGCTGGTTAGGTATGATGGTATTAAATGCAGAGCTGTAGTCAATGAAGATCATCCTAACAAAGGTGTCGGGCTTTTCCAGGTGTGAGAGGGCAGCATGTAGAGCCACACAGATGGGGTCTTCAGTTGATCTGTTTCACTGATAGGCAAACTGGTGTTGGTCTAGATCAGCTGGGATGGAGGCTTTGATGTTGGTGATTACTAGTCTTTCAAAGCACTTTGCGATGACAGGGGTGAGAGCGACTGGTTGATAGTCATTAAGACAGGTTATCTTCGTTTTTTTGGGAACAGGCACAATGGTTGTGGATTTCAGGCACAATGGGACTACACCTGAGGAGAGAGAGAGGTTGAATATGTGTGTAAATACCTCCACTAATTGATCAGCACAGGCCAGGAGCACACGTCCTTGCACATTATCAGGACTTGCTGCCTTCCTTGTATCGATGTTTTCGAGTGCCCTCCGCAAATCATGTATGTGTACGACCACAGGCTGTGAGTCTCCGGTCAGCTCAAAGCTAACTGGAGGCTGGTTATTGTCCTTGTCAAACCATGCAAAGAAACTGTTAAGTTCCTCTGCTAGGTTGGCACTGTTATTGGACAGTGTGTATTGTACGTCATTTTTCTTTTTGTAATCCGTGATTAATCGGATGCCTTGCCATATCCGCAGTGAGTTTGAGCTACTATCAAAGTCCTCCTCAATCCATTGTTTGTACATTAGTTTAGCAAACTTGATGCCCTTCTTGAGGTTAGCTCTGGCAGCTCTATAGGCTGAGGTGTCTCCTAATTTACAGGCTTTGTCCCTTTCCCTGAGCAGCTGTTTGACTTCACTATTCATCCATGGTTTCTCATTTGGGTAGACCTTAATCCTTTTGTTGACAGTGACATTGTCCACACAGTAATTAATACATGACAACACAGGTGAAGTACAGTATATACTGTATCTCTAAGTCTGTCTGATGAAAAAAAATATTCCAGTCTGTTTGTTCAAAGCAGTCCTGGAATTGGCAAATGGCAGCTTCAGGCCAAACCTTAACAATCTTGCCAATTGGATTAGTACTGTTGATAAGGGCTTTGTGCGCTGGAACAAGAAACAACGAGAGATGATCAGACTTGCGGAGGTGGGGGCGTGGAATGATCTTATAGGCGTCTTTTATGTTTGTATAGACGTGGTCTAAGATGTTTTCCCCTCTGGTTTTGCAATGTACATGCTGATAAAATCTGGGTAATACATCCTTAAGATTCGCTTGATTAAAATCCCCAGCAATGATAAAAACTGCATCAGGGTGCGAGTTCTGTTGTTTACTAATAACGTCAAACAATTTTTCAAGTGCTGACTTAACATTAGCCTGAGGAGGTATGTATATTTGTCGTAACGATAACGACGGTATGTTCTCTCGGTAGGTAAAACGGTCAGCATCTTAGCATCAGATATTCCATGTCCGGACAACAAAACTTGTTGATTGTAGTTATATTACTGCACCAAGCATTATTAGCATAGACACACAGTCCTCCACCTGTTTTCTTACCGGAATCAGGGGTTCGATCGGCTCAATGGAGCGTGCAACCTGCAAGTTCATCTGCTGTGTCCAGTATGGTGGGATCCAGCCACGTCTCCGAAAAAATCAAAAGGCAGCAGTCCCTTGTAGTTTTATGTGTGGAAATATCGAGTTGGAGCTCATCCATTTTATTTGCTAGTGATCTAGTATTCGCAAAAAGAACGCTAGGAAGAGGGGTTTTATGTGGAGCAGCCTTTAGCCTAGTTAGTAATCCTGCTCACTTGCCTCTTTTTTGCTTCCTCTCCCCACACCGTCTGCGTCGCCGTCTATCAAGTGTAGGAGTCAACATAAGTCCCAGTGATCTGAGAATCTCCTGTAGTATTGCTTCTGTGGTATTGTTTCTTTCAATGGTGAAATCAGTGGTAAAATCATTTTGTACATTTCCATACTTTTCTTATGTATTTTTTTTTTAATTTTAGGTGTCTGCTGGCTGTAGCAAAAATGTAATTTTTGCAGTGGCCATGCAGTATATACCATTTGGGGTAGGTTGCTGGGTTTGAAATTCTTTTAGTTGAATGGCATACCTGTAAGACAATCAAACACAGGACAGGTATAGTCCAAAGACTTGTATTACAGAGAAAAATATATGACATATGTCAAGCACCTATGCTTCTAGCCTCATGAACCCTATGCCAATGGTTCAGTTCAGTGGTAATTGGTTAAGTGTTTGTGCTTAAATTAGTGGGTTCTCCAGTGCCTTCCTCTTCTCTTCTTCACTTTAAGTTGACTGTCATCATAGCATATAGTTCTTGCTATCAATTGGACACCCACTTAGTTCTCCCTTACATCATTTGGTTCAACAGAATGTACGACCCTGGAGAGCCACCATGGCTAAAGGTTTTAATTCTAACTATTTTCTTAATTAGTGACTAGTTTTTGCTACTAATTAACTTCATTTACTTTATTACTATTTAAGATTCAGACCCTTTAAATCAGGGCTAAGCAGTGTCGATCCACAGTGGCTTCAGGTTTTTGTTCCAACACAGTTGCCTCATGACAAATCATTCACTGCTGATGAAGTACTTATTGCTCAAGTGACATTTTTCTGCTTTGTTTTAGTTGTCTCGCTTGTTAAGATTTTGAACCCTTAATGGCTTATTTTAGTCTTAAACAGTTGTATTCATTGTTTTAACTGCTTCTTATTAGCAATAAGATGCAAATGACAAAGGAACCAGCAGTTCTACACCTAGCTTGTCTCCATTTCCACCTGTGTGTATTCATAGTTCACTATTTGGTTTAATTACTCAGAAGGAAACCGAAGACAAAGTGAAGAACTGAAAATTACTCATCCGTTTTAGGCTTCAATTCACTTGGATGATATATGTAAAGGAAAAAAAAATCTCTGATTTAAGAATGAAATGACATGAAAGTGTTAAAACACTAAAAAGCCATGAAATTAAATAAGATCTGTTATTGATGAGGTTTGGCTTCTAATTAAGCAACTGAGTTGGATCAACAACCTATAGCCACAGCTGCTCTCCAGGGGCCTCATGTATAAACGGTGAATATGCACAAAAATGTTGCGTAAGCACGTTTCCACACTCAAATCGCAATGTATTGTCACGCTTGGGTCACAGATTTGCACAGAGACACAGGAGGTTGTAGAAAAGAAAGGAACTTTATTCAAAACACTGCAAACAAACATTTGTCTCTTTTCAAAAGTTGTAAACGTGCTCCTCCATGACAATTCAGAGATGACAGTTTGAGAGAGGGATAAGGAGAAGCAAGAAATCAGTTTTAACAACCGAGAGAAGCCTGTGCAGGCTTTTTGAGAAGGCGGAGCACCGCGCGAGAGGCAGACCACAGGACAGAGCCGGCCGGAAGGGAAAGGAGAAATGTGAAGGTAGTCTATGTTTCCTAGGGGCGTCTGTATCTTTTGGGGGTACGATTAGCTTCACAGCTCACACCCCCTCCCTCAGCTTTATTCACGTTTCCGTGAATCAAGCGATTCTCCAGACCAGGTTCAAACAGACGTGACAGCACATCAGCATTAATGTGCTCAGAGCCAGGTCGATGCCTGACTTCAAAACTGTAAGGTTGTAATCCTAAGAACCACCTCATGAGACGGGAGTTTGTATCTTTTTGACGGTATAACCACTGAAGTGGAGCATGATCAGTTACAAATGTGAACTTTCGTCCCCATAAGTAATAGCGTAGTGCTTCTATAGCCCATTTAATTGCCAAACATTCTTTCTCAATAGTTGAATAATTGCGTTCTCTTGGGAGTAATTTCCTACTCAAGTATGTGATAGGGTGTTCTTCCCCATCAAATACCTGGGAAAGGACCGCGCCTACTCCGAATGCACTAGCGTCTGTTTGTAGAATAAAATCTTTAGAGAAATCAGGATTTCATAGCACTGGATAAGAAAACAAAGCCTTTTTTAAATCTGAAAAAGAACGTTCGCAAGGTTCTGTCCAAATATTAGGGCGTTTTTTTTTTCCTTTAGTAAGCTCTCAGAGAGGAGCAGCCCTATCTGCGAAATCAGGGATGAATCTTCTGTAGTAACCAGCTAGTCCAATAAAAGCATGCACCTGTTTTTGCGTTTTAGGATGTGGATAAGCGAGCACCTCCTGTATTTTCCTCAATTGTGGACGAAGTAAACCCCTGCCAATCGAGTAACCTAAATAATGAGTTTCAGACATACCTAGTTTACATTTCTTCGGGTTAGCAGTTAATCCAGCTTGTTTCAGGCTATCAAGTACAGCTTGTAGGCGTTGTAAATGTGACTGCCAATCATTACTAAAAATCACCACATCATCAAGATATGCTCCAGAATATTCAGAATGTGGGCGCAGTATTTGATCCATCATTCGCTGAAAAGTCAAAGGGGCCCCATGAAGACCAAACGGGAGTCTAGTAAATTTATAAAGTCCATCAGGAGTTGCAAATGCTGTTTTTTCACAACTGTTAGCCTCCAGAGGCACCTGCCAATAACCTTTTGTGAGGTCTAGTGTGGAAATATAGGTCGCCTGACCGAGTTTTTCCAAGAGCTCGTCCACCTGGGGCATTGGGTAAGCATCGAATTTAGACACCTTATTCAAGCGCCTAAAATCGATACAAAAACGAACAGTACCGTCTGGCTTTGGGACTAACACGACCGGAAAACACCAATCACTTTTGCTTTCACAAATCACACCTAGTTCCAGCATCTTTTTGACTTCTTCGCGCACAATATTCCTTCATGCTTTGGGAATACGAAATGGGCGCATCTGCACCCGAACACCGGCTTCAGTTGTGATTTTATGTTCCGCTAAACTAGTGATGCCTGGCAAATCTGAAAAAACATCAGTGTTCTATTCTATTAAGTTTAACAATTCTGTTTTTTGTGAATCAGTCAAATCGTTGCCAATGACAACATCAGTCTGGGAAACAGCACTTAAGGTAGTGTGAACTTGTTGTCTGTCTTGCCACTTCTTTAAGAGATTAATGTGCAAAATCTGAAATGGTTTTCGTCTACCAGGAATTCTAACCTTGTAGTTTACTGGTCCCATACGTTCCTCGATAACAGCTGGGCCTTGCCATTTAGCCAGGAATTTATGTGGGTCTGACGGTATTAATACTAAAACACAATCACCTGGCTTGAATTCACGAAGCCGACTGCGTCTATCGTATAGACGTTTTTGTGTTTCCCGTTCTCGCTGTTGATGTTCTACAGCAATAGAAGAAAGTGTGGAAATTCTTTCCTGTAAGGAAATTATTCGGTCTGCAAAACCCTCACCAAGCGAAGTTGTTTCATGTCTTATCCATTCCTCTCGAACAACATCGAGGACGCCTCTTGGACACCTGCCAAATAAAAGCTCAAAGGGACTCAAACCAGTGGATGCCTGCGGCAATTCCCGTACAGCGAACAAAACACAAGGCAAGATGGTGTCCCATGTCGTGGGATCATTATGAACAACTCTTCTTATCATTTGTTTTAAGGTTTTGTTAAACCGTTCAGTCAAGCCATTAGTTTGTGGATGGTAAACGGTGGTACCCAATTTCTTAATAGCGAACCGTTTACATAATTGTTTCATCACACGAGAAGTGAAAGGTGTTCCCTGATCAGTCAAAATTTCTTTAGGAATTCCAATATTAGTAAACATTACAGAGAGAGCTTTGGCTATTGATGAGGAGTTTGCCTTTTTCAAAGCAGTTACTTCTGGATATCGTGTTGCATAGTCAACTAATACCAGTATATACTGGAAACCATTTTTAGTTTTAGGCAAAGGACCTACAATATCTAAACCAACTCTCTGAAAGGGAACATCCAAAATAGGCATAGGGCAAAGGGGGGCCCTTGGAGGTTTTTGAGCAGAGACAATTTGACAGTCAGGACATGAAGTGCAGAACCATTCAACACCTTTTCCCCTATTTGGCCAATAAAATCGTTTTGATAAGCGCTCTCTGGTTTTATCAGTTCCCAGGTGCCCTCCCAAGATGTCAGAATGAGCTAGTTCTAAAAGAATTTCTCTATGTCCCATAGGTACCACCAACTGCTCAATAAATTCCCCCAACAAGTGGTCCGAAATCACCCTGAAAAGACAACCATCTTTCTCTAGAAAGCGTGGTGTTTTTAAGCTTGCGTTTTCTCGGTCTTGGTAATAGGAGTCACTAGCAGAGTAAGCTTGCTTAAATGCATACTCCAATGTGCTATCAGCACGCTGCAAGTATATGAAACCTGGCTGCTTGCTAGTACTTGGTTTGGGCTCTGAGACATTTACAATTTGAGAGGATGTGGAAGGGCCATTGCAATTAGAGAAATTTTCGGGGGAGTCTTCCGCAGACTCACTTGACAGATCTGGTTCAATTTGTAAATTGTCATCTAAATTGTTTCCAACTGCCACCAGTTCTCCGTCACCCACCCTCTCCCGAATAGATTCAACAGTTGAATCCACCGACGATCGGAGTTCAGCCATTAATATACGAAAAAGAGCATTCCTCCCGCCTATCAGCAAAGGCTAAGGGCATGAATCAGAAACAGCAGACCACACCTTAAAGTAACGACCCTTATAAGTTAAAGGAAGAAGTAAAGTCTCATAGTTCTTAACATCTCCATGTACACAGCGTATGTTAACAGTCGCAGTATTTCTATGGTAACCATTGTCAAGATAGTCGCGTCTTACAACACAAAGGTCACTGCCTAAGTCCAACAATGCTGCCACCTCACGGCCCCCGAACCTCACCGAGAAAAATAAGGCATCTTTCTTTTTCGACGGATCCGGGACATTCGAGCAACAAACCTCTGCAATGCCAATTTCCATCGAACGAGCTGGAGATAGACGACAATCCCTCACCAAATGACCGGGTTGATCACACCGGAAACATCTTCGTTCAGCAGGACTGAATCGCGACGTCCACGAGCACGACTTCTTTCTCCAGAAGCAGGCATCTCATTCTCGGGTGCACCAACTGCGTTTCCTGGAGGTCTAGCTGATGACATCCAATTATCAGTTGCTGACGTTTGACGACGTTCAGGTCCACGGTCAAGTTGACGAGGATACTCTGGGCGATCCCTTACAGGTTTAAACACAGGATACGGAATAGTGAAGCCACCGCTTGCTTTGTAAGCCATCTGTGAGCCTTCTAAACGTTGGGAAATAACATCCAGTGATTCAATGTTGTGACGAAGAAACTCATCTCTGATGGGTCCAGGTATTCCAAACAACACTATGTTCATAGCAACCTTTTCAACGATGTGCTCTATCTTATCTCCCTCAAACCAGCATTGCACTTTATGAATCAAATCTTGTATTTGTGCACGAATGGCAATGTCCATATCTAGCCTCCAGTTGTAAAGTGCAAAACCTTTCGATAAAAACGTCGTGGCTTTCCTCAAAACAATTTGATCTTTCAAGAAATCATAATCACCAAGTTTTTCGTTAGGTACACTTCGTAATGAAAGTAGGGCGTCACCAGACAAAAACAGGGTGATGATAACAGCCCAATGACGTTTGTCCCATCCTAACAAAGTCGCCACTTGTTCAAAAGCCAAAAGAAACAGCTCTGGGTCATCAGACGGACCCATTTTCGACAGCACATTCTTAGCATTGTCCGGAAGTGGAGGCAAAGGAACTACACGTCTAGCAACTTGCGCAGGAGTTGGTGGTGGTGGAGGCGGAACATACCGTTGGGTATCTCTTCGTTGGATAGGCGGAGGTTGGACACTTGGAGGACGTTCGGAATCTAAGTCATCTTCTAGATCATATGGGAGAGGAACATTCTGGGCGATTTGAAAAATGTATTCAGCTTCCGCTTGTGCTTGTGTGTCCATCTGTGCAACCACTCCTGGTACCACTTGTCACGCTTGGGTCACAGATTTGCACAGAGACACAGGAGGTTGTAGAAAAGAAAGGAACTTTATTCAAAACACTTCAAACAAACATTTGTCTCTTTTCAAAAGTTTAAACGTGCTCCTCCATGACAATTCAGAGATGAAAGTTTGAGAGAGGGATAAGGAGAAGCAAGAAATCAGTTTTAACAACCGAGAGAAGCCTGTGCAGGCTTTTTGAGAAGGTGGAGCACCGCGCGAGAGGCAGACCACGCGACAGAGCCGGCCAGAAGGGAAAGGAGAAATGTGAAGGTAGTCTGTCTATGTTTCCTAGGGGTTTTCCCAGGGGCGTCTGTATCTTTTGGGGGTACGATTAGCTTCGCAGCTCACAGTATAAAACCTAAACTTGGTGTAAAGCCACGCACATTTTCACGCCAGCTAAATGCTTGGGGTACGCAAGTTCTCTGCTCGGTTTTGCAAACTGCCGGCACCCAGCATCAAAGCAGTACTTTTGTTCTAGTGTGGTTTCCTTTTCTTTTTTAGATCCACATCCTTGACGTGGCTTTATCAAATACACTGAAATTAACTGCATATTGTTTATTAGTTTAAGGCATCTGATTGTAATTAACCTGTAACAATATAATGGTCCACGGAATGGCCAAACTATTCCAAATACCATAGCTGCTTTAGCGTTGTACCTCTTAATGCACTACTCAGAATATTTATCCCACTGTATCTGAATGTGGAATCACAGCTCTACAGCAGCTGATCGTAAAGAGGATTATCGGTATACAGCATCAAGCACACACTGCCTCAGCCATGCTGTCTATTGAACTGCTCTCGAACGGCAAACGCTTCAGAGTCTTTCCCGTACTGACCTCACGGTTCAGAAACAGTTTCATCCCAAGAACTATAAACTCACTCAATCAGTCCATCAAGTGCTCCTTGTAGAACTGTTTGTACTTATAAGTACAATTACCTCACTGTAAACTTGCAATACAGTTATAATATTGCACAACCTAAGCCATTTTATAAAGCCGCATATTTACATATGATGTCATTTTTAAGATGAAATGCAGAAAAATATGTTTATTACATTATATAGGTAAAACGTTAACATCATTTAAATAATCTATATTGTTAATAACTAAACATGTGAAGACACGGTGTTGCATCGCTAGAAAGGAGCTGGCGCTCCGTTCAGGGATTGTTCCTACCTTGCGTTGTATTCTTGCTGGGGCTGGCGCGACACTGGAAGGATTGATGGATAGAATAATTAAACATGTACTATGAAGATATTTCAATGTTCCTTAAATGTTTTGAAGAATCTGTGTTCTAAGCTTACAGATGCCTTAACATCTATTACAGAGCTGATTGTGTGGCGATTGGTTACCTGCTGCAATAAATTATTTCATCAAAGGTTGCGCACGGCAAAGCAAGCATCTTGTGGGAGGCATGAGCAGTCTCTGGACAGGTTGTCACTATCACTGCGCCACCGTGTTCCCATGTTTAATAACATGATTTATCTCCAATCATCACGAAAATTATATAAAGTATACATCTCAGTATTTTAATTATTCAGAGAGCAGTAATATCATGAATGTAATGGTTTCTGTGTCCTGTTGGAGGAACAGAAAGCCCATTTAAGAAGTACATATGAGTTCACACACATAGAAGAACACATACAAAAGAAAGCATGTAACATTCTACTTTAGTTACGATGGTATTTGAGAAACTAGTAAATTAAACGATTTAAAAATGAAGTTTATGATGTTCTACTTTAATGCCAAAATAAACTACAGGATTAAAGTGGAAATTTCAAGATTAAAGAAGACATTTCGAGCTTTTTACTCACTGTGTCCCTATTTTTTTTCTTTTCTCTGTACCCTAATAAGCTTTCATATGACACTCAGATGGTGGGCTACGACTTGCCTTTTCATGGCGACTTTGATATCTGACAACTTCTTTTGTATTTCGGGCACTGTGCGACTTTGTGAACTTGAGCTTTCGAGTTTCTCTGACACTCTATGTCACTCGATCAACTTCCTTTTGTTGTTTATACCACTGTTTAAACCAACATATAGTAAGTTTTTCCTTGCTTCCACTTGGTATTCGCTGAAATTCTTCTATTTTCCCCCGTGCTTTTGCCATTGCCCTTTCACAGAATGCTGAGCTTAAGGGCTATCTATATTGATTTGCATATTCAAAGAGACGTAATTCTGGGAGGAGTTGGGGAGTGGCAGCAGGCACATGCATGTGCGTTATTTTTCACACTGACCGGGATTTATGTAGTGGAAGAACGTTGGAAGTTGACGAACGAACAGATTTATGCATCTGAATTTTTTTGTGCGTATGCACATTTCCGCTTTTGTCCGTATGCCATGTTTTAGTGTGAATTCTACGCAAGCCTGAAGCCCTTCTGAAGCCCCAGGAATGTAGATGGTCACCCCTGATATACACCATGATTGTGAAGAAATAACTTTGACTTGAAAAGTACTGAACTAATCCTTTAATATCTATTTTCTGTGGCAAAATCTTTTGAGGAGGATGTGAATCATGAATTACTGGGTGCTATATAATGAGAAGTTAATTATGCAAACACAACAAGACTATGGAACTATTTACACAAGCAATTTACACTGATTGTTTATTTGAAGGTATTGTTTTTATTAATGGAGATAGCTTTGGTGGGTTGGCGCCCTGCCCAGGATATGTTCCTGCCTTGCACCATGTGCTGGCTGGGATTGGCTCCGGCAGACCCCCATGACCCTGTGTTAGGATATAGCGGGTTGGAGAATGACTGACTGTCTAATGGAGATGGTGAGTGATTGTTTTGAATTTAATTTATTTTGGATTTAATTTTTACACTAATAGAGATAACAGCATTATCAGAGGATGCATTTAATGTTAGTATTTTGACATTTTAGTAAATGGGTGTGCCAACTAACATCTCCTGGGGGGCAATACAGAACAGATAATTAATACTATGCCTTCTAAGGACAGAATAATTATAAAAAATAGCCAAACAAAGTAATAATTGGGCACAATAGAAATAGAATGTTTTATGCAAATAATGGCTGCAAGTCTAGTGTGTCATTTGGAAGGCCCAGATACAAACCAAAGATCCCAGCTGGTGACCAAAAATTTCTGTAAAAACCGTGGGTACAACATTTGCAATTCAAATGTATTACTGAAGGATAGAGTGAATGGAAGAACTGACACCTACTATTCAGCACAGATATTGTCTGTCCTTAATGGAAAACAATGGTGAGACCCTAGAACAGACCAGAGCTGAATATAAACATAAATTGTTTGATTGAGGACTATCTTTTGTTCATTCTTGTACAAGTCATTGGCAAGTTAAAGTAGTAACTTTTGAAGACTAGGAATACAGGACCAGGTGCATTTTGTAAAGCTAATATAGCCAAAAGTTTTTAATAAGAAGGTAATCAACCAGTTATGCATACCTAAAGCAATGCATTGATCAAGTAGTTGCTTACAATGCTTAACTACCACATTTAGAACCTCTTAAATTAAGGGAAAATGTAGTATACAGAAGCACATTTCTGAGATTTATGGGAGGGAAAATGTAATTAGGGCGGCACGGTGGCCCAGTGGGTGGCGGTGCTGCCTTGCAGTTAGGGGACCCGGGTTCACTTCCCAGGTCCTCCCTGCGTGGAGTTTGCATGTTTTACCTGTGTCTGCGTGGGTTTAATGTGGGTGCTCCAGTTTCCTCCCACAGTCCAAAGTCATGCAGGTTAGGTGTGTGTGTGTGTATGCATGCCCTGCAGTGGGCTGGCGCCCTGCCCGGGGTTTGTTTCCTGTCTTGCACCCTATGTTGGCTGGGATTGGCTCCAGCAGGCCCCCGTGACCCTGTAGTTAGGATATAGCAGGATGGATAATGTAATTAATACCACTATCACACACACATATGATTATGCAGTTAGAAATTAATATATGTATGACTGTCACCTTTTCAAGATAATGGTGAAAACCAAACTTTTTGTTAATCATGACAGAAATTAGAAAAAAAAAATAAAGAAACATAATTAAACTGTTAATAATAATAATATAATAATAATAATAATACATTTTATTAATCATATAAGGAAATTCATTTTCAACTTTCTATGTTAAATAAAAGAAAAAGGAAAGTTCCGCATTACCCCATAACAGAAAGCCATTTTTAATATAAATGTACAATGAATTCAGGAAGTATTCAGACCCATTCACTCTTTTCACATTTTATTATGTTGCAGCCCAATGCTTAAATTGTTTAATTTCATTTTTTCCCACATCAAGCACCTTCAATACCCCAGAATGACAAAGTGAAAACAAGATTTTTTAAATTTTTGCAAATTTATTAAAAACTAAAAACCGAAATATCACATTGACACAAGTATTCAAACCCTTTGCTCAGTACTTAGTTGAAGCACCTTTTGCAGCACTTACATTGGGTATGATGCAGCAGGCTTCAAACATCTGGCTTTGATTTTCTGCCATTCTTCATTGCAGATCTTCTCAAACTACTTGTCAGGTTGGACAGAGACCACTAGTGAACAGCTATTCTCAGATCTCTCAAGAGATGCTTAATTGGGTTCAAGCTCACGCTTTGGCTGGGCCACTGAAGGACATCCCCAGAGCTGTCCACTTCTGTGTTCTTTTACTTTGTGCTTATGGTCACTGTCCTGTTGGAACCTTTGGCCCTGTCTGAGGTCTAGAGCTCTCTGGAGCAGGGTTTCATTAAGGATATCTCTGTAGCTTGTTCCATTTAGCTTTTCTTCAACTCTGTCTAATCTCCCATTCCCCGTCACTCATAGTATGCTGTTGCCACCATGCTTCACCACTGCAAAAGTATTGTAAAGGTAATTAGCAGTGCATGGTATCCTCTAGACATGAGGCTTAGAATGGAGGCCAAACAATTCAATTTTTATTTCACCAGACTACAGAATCTTGTTGCTTACAGTCTGAGAGTCTAAATTTGAAGCAGGCTTTTACTAAGGAGAGGTTTCTGCTATAAATATATATATATATATAAAATATATAGGAGGACTCGCTCTATATGTGAATAAAAGATGGTGCATCTCTGGACATGTAAATGTTAAAATCTCCACTTGCTGCAGGGACATCAAACTGTTGGCCGTAAGTTTGCGTCCCTATTACTTGCCCAGAGAGTTTGAACACGTCGTTGTTATTATTGTTTACATCCCTCCTTGGGCGGACGTGGAGATAGCGGGTGACATCATCCATTCTGCTGTTGCTAAACTGCAAACCAGCACCCCGAGGCGCTTGTGCTAATCGCTGGAGATTTTAACCATGTGACGCTGGACAAAACATTACCTGCCTTCTCCCAGTATGTGGATTGTAACACCCGGGAAAATAGGACTATTGACTTACTGAATTAATACTGTGAATTTCCCCTTGGGATTAATAAAGTATCTATCTATCTATCTATCTATCTATCTATCTATCTATCTATCTATCTATCTATCTATCTATCTATCTATCTATCTATCTATCTATCTATCTACTGTGTGCAAACGTTAAAGACACATACAGTGCCACCCCGCTGCCTGCGCTTGGGAAAGCAGATCATAACCTGGTTCTGCTTCAGCCTCACTACAAACCAAGAGTGAGGGAGCTACCTACAACCACACGCTCATTCAGGAAGTGGTCCCCTGAGGCAGAGCAGGCTCTGAGAGACTGCTTTGGAACTACAGACTGGGATATCCTTCAGGGGTCATATAGTGAGAACATTGAGGAGGTTGTTGACTGCACTACTGACTACATCAACTTCTGTATGGACATTGTAGTTCCAGTAAGAACAGCACACTGCTATGCTAACAACAAGCCATGGATTACAAGTGACATCAAGGACCTTTTGAACCAGAAGAAAAGGGCTTTTAAAGGCGGTGATCAGCATGAGCTCAAGCGCGTGCAGAAGGAACTCCGAGTCCAGCTCAGGGCGGCGAAGGAGCAGTACAGGAGAAAGCTGGAGCAGAAGTTGCAGAATAACAGCATGAAGGAAGTGTGGGATGGGATGAAGATCATCACTGGCTGCAGCTCGAAGCGGGTGCCACCATCAAGAGAGACGTGGAGAAAGCAAACCAGATGAACAACTTCTTTAACAGATTTGACCACCCTAACCCACTCTCACCTCGGAGTACTGCACCCTCCACCCATCCTTCTGCTGACTCCAGCATAGGAGAGAGTTTCCCACCACACATAAATACAGCAGCCCAGGTAGGCAGAGAGCTGAGGAGACTTTGTGCCAGCAAAGCAGTGGGTCCAGATGGAGTATAGCCACGACTGCTGAAGGCCTGTGCGTTGGGGCTGGGGAGTCCTCTACAGTGCATCTTCAACCTGAGCCTGGAACAGGGGAGAGTCCCCAGGCTTTGGAAAACATCTTGCATCACCCCAGTCCCAAAGGTATCACGTCCTAGTGAGCTGAATGACTTCCGGCCTGAATTTTTGTTTCCATCCCTAGATCTGTGCCAACATAATCCTGTCTATTTATTCTACAGACAGTTTCTTCAACCACAGGTCTTGCTTTTTGCTCTGATACACATTGTTATCTGTCAGATCTCATATTGACAGCTGGGTGCCTTTGCTTCTTCTTCTTCTTCTTTCGACTGCTCCCATTAGGGGTTGCCACAGCATATTATCTTCTTCCATATCTTTCTGTCCTCGGCATCTTGTTCTGTTACACCCATCACCTTCATGTCCTCTCTCACCACAACCATAAACCTTCGCTTAGGCCTTCCTGTTTTCCTCTTCCCTGGCAGCTCTATCCTTAGCATCCTTCTCCCAATATACCCAGCATCTCTCCTCTGCACATGTCCAAACCAACGCAATCTCGCCTCTCTGACTTTGTCTCTCAACCGTCCAACTTGAGCTGACCCTCTAATGCACTCATTTCTAATCCTATCCATCCTTGTCACACCCAGTGCAAATCTTAGCATCTTTAACGCTGCTACCTCCAGCTCTGTCTCCTGCTTTCTGGTCAGTGCCACTGTCTCCAACCCATATAACATAGCTGGTTTTACTACTGTCCTGTAGACCTTCCCTTTGATTCTTGCTGTTACCCGTCTGTCACAAATTACTCCTGACACTCTTCTCCACCCTGCCTGCACTCTTTTTCACCTCTCTTCCACAATCCCCATTACTCTGTACTGTTGATCCCAAGTATTTAAACTCATCCACATTCACCAACTCTACTCCCTGCATCCTCACCATTCCACTGACCTCACTCTCATTTACACACATGTATTCTGTCTTGTTCCTACTGACCTTCATTCCTCTCCTCTCTAGAGCATATCTCCACCTCTCCAGGGTCTCCTCAACCTGCTCCCTACTATCGCTACAGATCACAATGTCATCAGCAAACATCATAGTCCACGGGGACTCCTGTCTACTCTTGTCTGTCAACCTGTCCATCACTATTGCAAATAAGAAAGGGCTCAGAGCCGATCCCTGATGTAATCCCACCTCCAACTTGAATGCATCTGTCATTCCTACCACAGACCTCACCACGGTCACACTTCCCACATACATATCCCATACAACTCTTACATGCTTCTCTGCCACTCCCGACTTCCTCATACAATACCACAACTCTTCATGAGGCACCCTGTCATATGCTTTCTCCAGGTCCACAAAGACGCAATGCAACTCCTTCTGGCCTTCTCTAAACTTCTCCATCAACATCCTCAGAGCAAACATTGCATCTGTGGTGCTCTTTCTTGGCATGAAACTTTGCTAATTATGTCCTAATAATTGAATTTACCACAGGTGTATAAACATCTCAACAATAATCAATAAACTGGGATGGATTTGAGTCAAATTTCAAGTTTCACAGGCAAGGGTCTACATTCTTGTGTCAATGTGATATTTCAGTTTTTTATTTTTAATAAATTTGCAACAATTTCTAAAATTCTGTTTTCACTTTGTCATTCTGGGGTATTGAGCATTGTTTGATGTGGGATTATTTATTTTAAAAACTTTTAGGATAAGGCTGCAACATAACAAAATGTGAAAAAAGCGAGGGGGTTTGTATACTTTCTGAAGGCATTGCAGTTACAAATAAATGGATGGATTTAAGCAGATGTTTACAACTGTGAGGGTCTGTGGAAAGCTTTTACAAGATATAAAATAAATACACAATAGATTTGACTGAGAAACAGTAGAAGATGGAACAGAAGGGTAGAATTCATGTCTGTACCGTGTTGTAAAACCATTATTTTTCTTTGTTACTTATATTTTAACTGTATTTTAGTGGCTATTAATTGAATCAGAAAATTAACTGAACTATTATATCTTATTTTAAATCTTATTTTTAATCTACAGTTTTGTATTTTTTCTGTGCACTTTAATAAATAAGGCACTATTTTTAATATTAATTTGTTATAGATTCATGTGTTTTTCTAGTGTCAGTGGTATCAATCTAGGGGTTTTATTGAAGGCATAAGAAGGATTAGGTATGTGAACTACAGGAAAACAAGGACTAACTTATCCTGTTAAGGCTCCATCACCAGGTACTCGGCTCAGAGGTCTGGTAGGGTAAAAACTAAGGGCCTTAAGGCCACCACTGCCTTCAGATTTCTCACCCATTAGCCTAGGAAAGAGAGAATGATTTATTGGGCATCCCCTCATTGTATATTGAAACAGACTAAAAAGTATGGCAGGTTGGAGTGAGGAACAGCAGAGATCTACTTTGTCCAAGGATTGGAGTGTCAGCCACTGCCAGGCCCGATACAATGTATAAGCCCAGCAATAAAACTTTAGATCTTGCAGAGATATTTCACTGATAGTCTTGTTGAATATCACTGACTTTATTGCTTTTAGCACTGTCCAGTATCTGTAGAATATGAACATTATTTCAACTGTCTCTGTCTTCTAGATCTTGTTATCTTGTTGTTCAAAGATGTGACCTGACCTGATCTTCTAGTGTTTTTAACTGTTTTTTTTTTGTCTTGTTTTTGATGGTCCAAAGTTTTACCTACTTTTACGAACTCCATTGTTATTGTTTGTTCTTGTCTTTCTTTCATTTATGCAGTATGGCTACAAGTTCAAGCCAAAAATTTTGCTGGATGATATTGTTTATAGATGCAAGTTGTTCAGCCACTATGAACATTATGTAGCCTAAAAATGTCTCCATGTTAAGACTATTTTCTCTACACAGAAACAATTCCTCATTGATACTTCTTCATTGATTTTTTTTACATCAGAAAGCACTGTTATGCAACAGAAGATAATTTAGATGTGAAAAAAGTTATCCATATGAATTCAGAAAATTAGGAAAACAATGGGGAAAAGGCAGCGAACCCTCTGCAACTGCCACAGCAAGCATTCGTCTGTCACCAAGAGTGACCTGGAAGAAATTGCTTAAGCTATGGACAGAGAGGGATCCTAGTAAGAGCATATGTCTGTCAAAGTGAGAATTCTATTTGGTTTTGCATTTTATGTTAGTTTTCTGTATTATCCTTAAGTTGTATACATTCTAAGTCAGTTTATATTTCTAACACTACTTTTACTACCAATCTGAATGCAAATTTTAGTAGATGTCTGATGTTTGAATCAGTGGTCACCCATACAAAATACTTAATTTAACAGAGTTACAGCATTAAAATAAAGAAATATATTTTAATGAATTTTGTTTAAAGTGAGTTTATCTTAAATGGAAACAAAATGTTTAACTACAGATAAACTATTTTAAATTTACGAGGCAGATTTACTTTGGGAAAAAAAAAATTTAAAACCCAGTGTATTTCTATTCTTGTGCTCCAATCAAACCAAAAAGAAACTGATTTTTATTCTTGGCGTAATGCTTGGTTTTACTGGCAATATATACTCAGAGATTAAATATGTGCTTATGGTTTTATTACATTGATTGCATGTCACCAGTGTGAGATGACACAAAGAGCAAAAGGATCTATTAGGATTGAAAGACCTAAACTTACACTAACAAAGATATCCACTATGTTCCTTTAAGAAAATGGCAAATTCCTCATTGTACTTTTGTACTGACCTTAGAGGCACAATATATCTACATTTTTAATTACATTTATTTTTGCTTTGTACTCTTCTAATTTATTAAAGTAATTCAAAAATCTGTTTCTGAATATTTGAATAGATATACACTGTGGGATATGGCCGGTCATTCATCTTGGCCAATACCCCCAGGCCGCCAGGTGGAGCCCTCCCTGTAGTGTGGAAGTGCCCCGAATGTCAGCAGGGAATTATGGACAATGGAGTATTTATTAATAGCCCTGCTGGATACCATGGGGGCCACCAGAGGATGCTGCAGGGAGGAGTAAGGACTATTTTCTCTACACCCCGGAAGTACTGTACGTCCCAGTCACATGGACAGAAGAAATGATGTGCTTCCGGGATGAAAAAGAAGAGTTTTTACCTGACCCGGAAGTGATAGAAAGTTACATGGACTGAGGGACAGAAACACTTCCGGGTCAAGGACTATAAAGGACTCTGGGAAATCCCAGACGGAAGAGCTGAGCTGTGTGGAAGGGTGTCAACACGTCTGGGAGAGTGGAGGATTGTGTTTTTGTAATTATTGATTTATTATTGAGTATTGTGGAGTGGAGGGTGCTTTGTGCACATTTATTATTATAATAAATAACATTTTGGACTGTTATCTGGTGTCTGACGTATTGTCCAAGGGTTCAAGGAAGCGAGAGCGCCCCAATCTGTTACAACACATATTTCCTGCTCCCTCAAAGATTCAACCATTTAAACAGTAGGAAAACATATGGGTTTGAACTTTTTTTTTTTTGTTCTTTATTTTGCCTTATACAATTTCTTATATTAGGAATTTGGTAGTTTTCACATACCCCTTGGGGTCAGAGATTGTACAGTGCCCCTGGAGCAATTACAGGTTAAGGGCCTTGCTTAAGGGCCCAGCAGAGTAGGATCTCTTTTGGCAGTGACGGGGATTCGAACCGGCAACCTTCGGGATACCAGCACAGATCCTTAGCCTCCGAGCCACCACTCCGCCCTAAACTTAACCATACAATAATAATTTCTTACTTTATGTAGCTTTACATTTTTATCCTGAGATTTGCATTTATTTTACCTAATATGGTCATTTTACCAATTTTGTTTCTCATATACTTAATTCAATGCTTTACAATTGCAATAGATCAATTGAAAAAAAGACTTCAGAAAACAGATGAATAGATAGTATTAATCAAAGTGTTCTGAAATATTAAATTCCTACATTTATTTGGACTGTGACCTAATTTTAGTCACAACAGAGTTTTTCTGGTGTCAGTACACTTTGAATATATTGAAAAACACAATGAAGTTATCTAGAGTATCAGTCACTAAAACTAATCTGAACTTTTGAATGTTTGTTTATTTAGTATGATATACATATAAAATACTAATTTTTCAGCTACACTAGATGTTAGTTTCAGTGTTTAATTGAAACAAATATATTCACATCTGTACAATTTAAAATATTTGCATTGCCCATTAATTTTCTGAACTCACTTTTTTCAATTACTGGGTTGTAAAAAGCAGCATTGTGCCCTGGGCTTTAAACGGTCCTGGAGACGACAGTACATGAGGGGCTACATTAAGTCAAGGGTAAGGTTAAGAAATGCTAAATAATAAAAGATTACCATGAGATTGTGACACTCTGGGTAAGGACCCTGTTGTATAATTCACGACTTGGGGTGTAAGTAGACAAGACCGAGAAACCAGGGGATGGACTAAGAGAGACTCAGACTGAAAAAAAACTATTCAAAAAGAGGATTCTGTTTTATTCCAGCAGTGTCCATACTATTTTATAAAGAAATGTCTTGCAAAAAAAAAATATTTACAAAATCCAATGCAAAGACACTTCCAAAAAGAAAATCAGTACAGGTGTTATAATATTTACAGTGGTTTCCAAATCAAAAGAAGAAAAGAACAAAACAAAAAAAAATCTTCCACCTCTTTCGTTCAGCTACAAAACGGATCACGAAGGACAGGCTGAAAAAAAGTAATCAAAACAAAATGAATAAACTAAGCACCTACTATATACACAAGAACAGTACGTATCTCCACTACTCAGTTAAATAAATCAGTAGCACAGATCTATACTACAGCTTGAAGACCTGGTCAAAAGACGACCTGTGGCGTTCTAACCCTGGTTTTATATCCCGAGCCCTTTTGACCATCCCATCCGCCTTTACGTTTCCTGCGGACTTCCAATAATCAGATACGTCGGGACATACACCATTCAACAACACCTGCTCTTAAATATTCTTGCTCTCTCGCTCGAGCGTGTGTATCTGTCTGTCTTGGTGACTTGTGGGCTCCCCATTCAGCCTCTGTTAAGTGAGTACTATTTTATTTTCTCCCACTTTCACTTCTATGCGTAACCACACACGTGAATTCGTTTGCCAGCTACTTTAAAACTGAGCTTTCTATCCTTCTGACCCGTTTCTCTGTCTTTAAATATTGCACTTTTGCCCTCTCCCCTGCAGCGGTTATGGAAGCGTGCCTCCGTACTCAGCTGTCAGAAACCGTGAGCGCAGCCCTTTGAGCATCCTGGGGCTCAAAACACCGGTACAACTTTGTGACTCTGTCGTGTTATCTGTGTAGGAGCGCTAAAACCGGTAAATGAAAACTTTATTTCTTTTACAATTTTTTTCCCCAAATTTCCGTGACAAACCAAGTGGCTGCCTCTTTATTTGCATTATTTACAGTCACTGAACTTGGCTTATCACAGTGATTTGACAGAAAACCTGGGCAGCTTGAAAGAAAAGCATGGGGTAGAATTTGGGAACTCCATACTGACAGTGACTAAGCCAGGAATTAGCACAGAGAATTTGGAGGTGGCATCACTAAACTCTGCTCCACCTTGCACAAATGTTGAACTATTAATAGAAATATAAATTTCAAATAAAGTTACAGCTGTAGTAAGAGTCATAAGTTCAAGAGCATGTGTTCCAAATAACAAAATATTTTTTTTTAGCCTATACAGCTCTAGGTACTATTTCACTCCCTGATAAACCAGACTTCAGCTGGGAGAGGTTTTTGCACTTTCTGTGGCAGTGGGAGGATGGGATAGTAGGCTGCTTGCTGCTTGGGCTTATTGACACATTTACAAGACAAAAGATGCTGACGGGGAGGTACGAGCGGATTTAAGGTGGGCCTGATTTACGAGTCTTGAACCATGAAAAAAAGGTGAACTTATGTGAATGAACTTATGATTGGATGGTCAAAAGGGTTCGGGATATAAAACCAGGGTCCGAACGCCAGAGGTCATCTTTTGACCAGGTCTTCAAGCTGTAGTGTAGATCTGTGGTACTGATTTGTTTAGCTGTTTTACCAAAGGTAAAGTACCTGAGACTTCAGTTTTCTTTACTGCAGAATTAGAACTACCTAAGCAACTATCATTGCTGCTACTTTTGTTTTTGTGTAAGTTTTTCTTTACACAGAGAACCACAGACACATGGAATAAGCTACCAAGTAGTGTTATAGACAGTAGGGACTTTCAAAGTTATACTTCATGTCAATTTGGAAGAATTAAGTGGATAGGATTGGTGAGACTTGTTGAGCTGAATGGCCTGTCCTTGTCTGGATTGTTCTAATATTATGATAAAACTGACAGACTTTCAGTTCAACTGCACCTCCCCTCTCTTCATTTCTGAGTATAAAGTCAGTTTGCTTTTCCAGAGACAGAAATGTTGTAAAGCTCCTGGTCCAGACAAAGTTTCTCCCTCAACACTATTCTGGTCAGAGAGCACTTGTATATAACATAATTTTCACTCAGTCTTTGTTTTATTGCAAAGTCCCTGCCTGTTTCAAAGAATCCAAAATAATCATTATGCCAAAGAAGCACATATTTCCTTACTAAATGATTACAGGCCAGTGGTTCTGACCACTGTAAAAATAAAGTCACTTGAACGTCTGATTCTTCAGCATCTCAGATGTGTCACAGATTCTCTCATTGACCCACTACTGTTTACTTACTGTGCTAACAGATTCATTAAGAATGCAATAAACATTGCTCTCCACTACATCTCATTGCATTTAAACTCTCCATACCAGAGCTTCTACTTACCACACTTCCCAGTATTAATGAAGAATTTGCCACTTTTCTCTGGGCATCAGATGGTGAAGATGGGTGAATTTCAGTCAGCATCCCTGACCATGAGCACAGGGTCCCCCAGGGCTGTGTTCTATCTCCACACCATTGTCTCCACATCAATGATTGCACCTCTAGTCACCCATCTGTTGAACTGCTGAAGGATGCTGATGACACCACCCTGACTGGCCTGATCACAGACTCGGATGAGGTGCCATGTTGGGAGAGAGGAAGATATGCTGGCCTATTGGTACACCCTAAACAACCTTAACTTTAATTCCATGAAAACAGTAGAAATGATTGTGAATTTTAGGAGACACTCCTCACATCTTACACCCCTGGTTATAAATGTCACAGTCAAATAGGGTGGAATCGTACATTTTTTGGCACAACTATTACTCACAGTCTGAAATGGGATGGAAAAAATAACTGCTCTTGTCAAAAAAGCTCAGCAGTGTGTTTTGTTTTCTCTGTCAACTGAAAAGGTTTAACTTGTTAGTGATTGTGCAGTTATATAGAGCTGTTATTGAAAGCATCTTCATTTTCTCCATAACAGTTTGGTTTGGCAATGCAACTGCTCATTCAAAACATAAATGGCAACAGCAGAAAACATTGTAGGCCTGAAACTGGACTCAGTTAATTCCTGTATACTTTACATCTCGGATCAGGAAATGCTTTGGAAATATAATCAAAGACATTCACACGGGGTAAACCATCTGTTTCAGTTATTACCATGAAGGAAATGTGGTAATCACTAAAGGCGAGAATTACACAATCACTGATTCATCTTAGTCTTTTCCTGATTAATACAATAATCACAAAAACATACCACTGCTTGGTGTTCTGGTTATTTCAGTTGGCTAAAAAACAAAAATTTATAAAATCACCTGACATTGCATTGCATTGTTCACAGAACTTAGATTACAAAGTACACAACCAGAATCAGTTTGATGCAGGAAAAAGAGAACATGCAAGGTGACACATTGTAGACTAAGTGACCTGTGAGTTAAGTGGCTAGCATTCAGTGCATCCATAGACATGGCAGACCTAATGATGTATGCCAGTGCATCTGTTGTAAAATAGTGTGTATGTGATTCAGTACATGAAGCAACATTTCAAAATAGCTGTACTCAAAACGTTTTTTTCTTTCTAATAGCCCAAGTGATATGTTTCATTGATCCTTCCATGTTCAGACATAAAGCCCACTCACTGTTCATTCTCACATGGCATGCATCCTTGGGTCTCTGGAAACACTGCCAGTAAGCCATCTTTAGGCTCTGTTTTCTTTATATACAGCTCACTCCATCAGCAATATGCTGTCTCTCATGTTCTCCTTTTCCCACATCAGGCTGGTGATGTACTTTGTACTCCAACTTGTATGAAAACATTGCAGAGCAATTTTAGGTGAGTTTAGATATGTTGTTTAAAAAATAAGAAACAGCTTGAGCACCAACAGACTGGATAGTTTTATAATCAGTTTGTCATGCTGCTTGCCCTTTACCTGCATATTCTATAAAATTTGTAGGTATGGCTGTATTTTTTATAATCTATTTATATAGAAACATACTTGATTTTAATACATTTATTATTTTGTTTATCCAGGTGATTGAAATCTTTTATTTTGCTTTTTACTAATCAATACTGAATCAGTTTTTGGTAGCACATCCTGGATTTTTTTTTAATTGAAAATATACAATAACATTTAAAGTGAAGATATGTAAACAATATACTCTGGGTGCCAAGAACTGATTTATTTTATTTATGTTCACCCAAGCTATATTAGGCTGTCTGTGGCTTTTGGGGGTAGGGTGATGGAAACACGTTTTTAGGATGCCAAGCTGATGGTCCATTAGTTGTGGACTGCACCCGGCATCACAAAGCCCTACACCCAGACACAACTATACCGACACAACAACATATTTTTTCTATAGCCCAAAATCACACAAGGAATATCCCTGTTTTTGCCAGTTTTTTGGATGACTACTTTTTACTTCTACTTGAGTAATATTATTTTGAAGTAATGCTACATTTACTTGAGTACATTTTTGGCTACTCTACCCACCTCTGCTTCCAACTCTGACTCACCTGGAGAAGGTGGAGCGATCTTTTTTAACCCAATGCACATCAGCACTGTAACCTGGAAGCGGTTTCAGGTCTGTCAGAGCTATCTCTCCGACATGGGAGCCTGTCCCCAGAAATTCTCCGTAGCAGCATTCAAAAACCCCAAAAGGGCTGCCCACCAGAACTACAACTCTCATGCAAGCCTGTGGACGTCCAAGTAGGAACCATGCCAGGGAGATACTGCTACCCAGTGTATTGGGAAGACATGTGGCTCTGGGAGGCAGACTTCCTCTGTCCTTCCACTATAATGGCCAAATGTATCAACCCAGCAGTGATTCCTGTCTGTCCACATCCTCCTTTACAAGTGAGAACAAAACTACTGTGCTCCAATTGGAAAAACAAAAGAAATGTAACCAATTATATCTAAAATGTTGTAAATTGGCATGGATAAAGGCTTCAGCCAAATGCTGTAAGTTAGTGTAAATATAATTTGGACACCACCTGGTGTAGTCTTTGTGGTTTTATTACTGAAAAAATTGTGGTGGTTCTAGTGTTAATTGTACTTAACATATCATGTATATGAATAAAATAATAGGAGAAATTCATATGAGCTATGTTGCCTGACAATAAAGGTCAAAGCTCATTTGCATCCTTGTACATCCACTTCCGCTGCTTTGACAATATCCTCAGGCGTTAGTCATCTCCCAACTGTTTTTCTCTTATCCAGTCTGCCACTGCTGCCTGCTTTCATTTTGTGCCAGGCAACAATCATTTACTTCCCTTCTCATCCTCCCTTTGTGACTTTCTCCGGACTCCATTCAGTGAAGCTAATTGATTGTTTTGTTCTTCATCTTTTATCTACATATCTATTCATGTATTTTATGGCGCCTCATGTCTCTATCCTGCCTATTGTTTTGTCATTGTTACTCCGGGTTCCCATTGCAAAACCTGTCTTGCCTCACCTGTTGCTAGTGGTATGTGCCAGTCTCTGGCCTGCAACAAAGGGTTTTTTCAGTAACTAGTTTTTCCTGATTAGTATATTTTGCAAGGAATTGCTATTATTGCTTGCTTCTCAAGTCATTATCTTCTCTGCGATCATCTGCTATGCCAGATGCTTCAGCTTATTGCTTGCCTTTGGCACTCCTGCCTTTCCTATTGCCCTGCCCATTCAATTTAAATTATCTGCCATTATGAATATACATATTTAAATCTTAAAACAAAATAGAATTTGACAGTAAAAATAAATATTAGTCAAATGTACTAGATAACTCTTCCTAATTATTATAACTTTTCCTATTTCTTTACTATGCTTTTATTTTTTGTGAATTTCCTAAACAATGACAATAGACAAGAAATTGCTCTGCTGGCTTAAAGTAGGTTAGAAAATGTGATGTGGGGAATGTCATGTCTATTAACCTAAATCCTGCTGTGCTATTCTGTTGCAGGAATATTGCATTTAAATGTCAGGACTATAACGGCAGTGTGAAATAAAAAACCTTTCATTCAGCTTCCAAAACTTATTTTCATCTTTTAAGAAATAATGATTGCTTCATTCCTCTGTCAGATTACTTTGTGGAAGAGCCTGTAATGCTTCTTTTTTCAATATACTTTAGTTGCAGATTTCAGAACAATAATAACAAATAAATATACAGTGTATTATTTTACCAATGCAGGAACTTTCTATAGATGTCAAAATAATTCCTGCAATATTTGTTGGCTTTAAGTTTTAAAATAAATTATCATGTTATTCTAAAGTATTAGCCACTTGAAAATATGTTTAAGTCAAGTGAGTTTCTTACAAATGTTTTATATATAAAAAGACACATTTTCAAAGTAATATTATACTGTAGTAATGTATAATTATTCAGTTGTAGATATAATAAACATAAGAACTTGAGAAAACAAATTCATAGTTGCAATTAATAATTTTTTAATATCTTGATACACTTGATATCTATAATAATAAAAGGCAAAGCCCTCACTGACTGACTGACTCACTGACTCACTCATCACTAATTCTCCAACTTCCCGTGTAGGTGGAAGGCTGAAATTTTGGCAGGCTCATTCCTTACAGCTTACTTACAAAAGTTAGGCAGGTTTCATTTCGAAATTCAAAGCGTAATGGTCATAACTGGAACATATTTTTTGTCCATACACTGTAATGGAGGAGGCGGAGTCACGTATCGCGTCATCACGCCTCCTACGTAATCACGTGAACTAAAAACAAGGAAGACATTTACAGCACGAGTCACACGCAGGAACAAAGGTAAATTACATTAATTTTTGACTGTCTTTTAATACTGTGTGAGCATACATATTAACACATGTGCAATTAAACGTGTGCATTTACGGGGTGATTTCTCAGGCTTAAAAGCTCACCTTTTATCAAATGCGGGAAGAAAGGTAACTGACGTTGTTCACTGTCTTTTAATACTGTGTAACCATACATATTAACACATGTCCAATTAAACGTGTGCATTTACGGGGTGATTTCTCAGGCTTAAAAGCTCGCCTTTTACTAAAAAGGTAAATGCAAAACTATTTTCAATCAGTTTATTGAAACGCTCCCGTTAAGGATTGCAATAACATATTCGCGAGATAAAAGAACGAAGTAGGGGGAAATGGAGGAACAGCCGCAAACAGCGAAGAGCAAAAAATTAATTAAACAATTGAGAACGGAGCGAGTTAAGCATACAAGCATGTTCATAAGGGAAACAAACCACGGTGTAAAACGTAACTTTAAATTAAGTTAATAGAAACGCTCCCGCTGCGGATTGCAATAACATATTCGCGAGATAAAAGTTTAATGAGAAGACACGAGGTATAAACGAAGCACACGCCGTGGCGCAACGTTAGGGGCAACAGTTTCAACCATTCTATGATCTGCTTCTCGCAACTGAAAGACGGCACATGGCGGATGTTAGCCGACTTGCTGACCGCAACGTTAGGGGCTTCAACTATGCCGCTGACGCAACATGTCAGTGCCAACACTTTGCAGACTGTACTTAAAAGACACGCCCTCCTCACTGGACAGTTAAAAACACCAATCAAACTAACGATGACATCAAGTATTACCCAATCAAAAGTAGGAAAGGAGGCATCTTCATAAAATGCGTGTGGGATGATTTGCATGAGACGCTGCTTTAAAAAAAAAATGATAAAAAAAATACGGGATAAATCCCGTCCAGTATTGATTCAAAACGGGATGCGCAATTTCATTCTCAAACGCGGCACGATTCCGTATTTTAAAGGACGGGTGGCAACCCTACAGTGCCAGGTAACCACCCATACAATCAGATTGTGATTCAGACTAGGAATGCAATGAATGTAATTACCCCGATCTACATACAAGGTGAAAGTCTTGCAACATTCAAAGATGATGGTTTCGGATAATTAGTACTTATTAAGTACAACATTGAACATAAAAGAGCTTATGAAGCCTTGAACCGAAAAAAGCAAGATCTCAGAGATCGTAAAAAAAAAAAAGGAGGTAATGTCGTTTTACTCGCTGTACATTTTACTCAAACATTACCAGTTATTCCACGAGGGAGACCAGCAGATGAACTCAACGCGTGTTTAAAATCCATGCTTCTCCCACGGTCGGTTATATGTCGCGTGTTCTCGGGTAGGTACACCAAAAAATGTATACATTTAAGCATGTAATGGGCAAAGAAAAAATGACGTATACCCGAAGGCACTGCAGTAGTACTCAATGTAACTTTACTTCTTAAATGTTAATGTTTTACTGTTTAATAATTTATACGCTTCTTATATATTGTTCAAATTCTTTTATGAAAATACCAGTGACAGCGCAATGCACGATAACATGGAGTGAATACACCATACGCATCTGCCCACGGCCGCCCTGGTGTGCGCAGATAGGAGTTGATTCTAAAATAAAATAAACATAAAAAGAGTAATACATTCATCACCCATAAAGCGGATAGCAGACGTCACGTATTATATGTGTACCACATTTCAAGTCAATACGTGAAACGGTTTGCAAGCTACATGTGATTTAAAATCCTGGACAGACCAACGAAAAGCCACGGTAGCAAATTATTGAAGAAGATTTTACTGTTTAATAATTTATATTTATATGAAATGTGCTTCTTATATATTACTTCATATTCTCATATGATAATGATGTTAATGTTGTTTATATTGATTTCTATGTTATTGTAAGTGCATCTATGTGTGTATATGTATGTATGTATGTGTATATATATATATATATATATATATATATATATATATATATATATAAAAAATATATATATAAAAAATATATGTGTGTATGTATATATAATATATCTGTATATGTGTGTATATGTGTGTGTATATGTATATATATATATGACAGCAACACTCATAACAATGACAACACAATTACATTGACAATCATGTTACGTTATTTTTAAAATGTTTCCTTTACTTTTTCATAACCTCTTTAACACACTACTTCTCCGCTGCGAAGCGCGGGTATTTTGCTAGTTTAGTAATAATTCAGAAAACTGAGGATATGACATCGAGACCTCACAGAGTGAGCACCTTAATGCTGGTGCTGCTGAATGTCCACATTTTCCACATCATTAAGGGCTTGTTTTGTACTATTGTGATGTTTCTTGCTATATGCTATAATTTTTAATACTTGGATAGAAAGATAAATAAGTAGTGTGATGGACGGCAGGCATTTCAGTCTGGCCGGGACGTCCCTCAACAGAGAAAAAGAAGAAAAGCAGCCTTTTCAGGGCACTACATCCCCCGGGACACTAGATGGCAGCTCCCCTGGACGGAAATGGTTTCCCGGATTTCCTCAGGGCAACATTGGACATGGAGTCCGTTTCTTCAGCCCTGTTGGATTCCGTGGGTGCCGCCAGGGGGAGCTCACTAAGAACCTGGGGACTATTCCTGTTACACTAATCCGGAAGTACTTCGGAGTCATGAGGACGGAAGCCCGCAGTACTTCCGGGACACTTGAGAAGGATGATGTGGCGTTTGACCCGGAGAAGGAACACTTCCGGGTCATAGACTATTTAAAGGACTTTGGGGATCCCAGCAAAAAGAGCCGGGGTTGGGAGGTTGAGTGACGGAGCTGCTGGGAGGAGTGGAGGATTGACTATTGTTATTGATTATTATTGATTTGAGAATTGTGGAGTGTGCGGTGCTTTGTGCACTTTATTTAAGAATATTAAAGAAATTATTCTTGATGCTTTTAAATGTGTGTCCTGGACGTCTGTCTGGAGGGTTTAGTGGGGCAACAGCGCCTCTATCGTCCACAATAGGCTTAATGATTTTTCATCCTATAGAAAAATTGCAGTATTACAGCAGGCAACACAGAAAAACTACACAGAATGTGTGCAAGGTGAAACAGTAAGAGAATTAAATGTATAAGTAAATTCAAAGCTAACTGAATTAATTTATATTAACATATTCAAATGGGAAAAAAATATTTTGTGAGTTCTTTTGCACTTTGCTTCTTTTTATTAATTAAAAGACAAATGTTGTGTACTGGACACTTTTACACTGACTTCCAACAAAACATTTTTGTATCGATAAATATTTACATAATAGCAGAAAAACAAAATCTTTGTTACTGTATTTTATTTATTGTGTTATACAAAATTATTTCTTTGTGAAGTATGAAAAATATTTTGATGAAGAAGTGAAGGCTGTTATGCGGAGGTTAAATTATGTTTTAAAATAAATATTCACTCTTCCAATCAAGTCACCAAGGTGTTGAGCATGCTGCAAGGGGATTTCTGTCCATGTCAATTCTGATGTTTTCCATTGCTCTTTACTCAGAATAATCCCATCTCATGCTAAAGATGCTTGACTGGTTTAAGATCTGGTAGTTGGGGAGGCAGCTGCAGTTTGCTCAGATTATTATTATGCTCCTGGAACGACCCAGGACTGTCATAGCCTTGCTGCACAGGGTGTTATTCTGCTGAGAAATCCATTCACATGTGACTAAACTGCTTCAGTGACAAGGTGAGTCCTGCAGTATCAATGATATCTGCTTTTTTTGTCATCACGACTACATTTGCTTGGGTTTCATTAGCCTGCCACCATCAGTCTGTATAGTTCATATCCACCAGTAGGAATGATTCATAAACACGTTTCTCTTATCCTCGTGAATCTGATTTAATCCCAGATTCATCAGACCAAGTCTTGTTTTGCAATCCATCATTACTACACCTGTGAAGCTGAATCTTCTGTTTTGGCTGATGGGAGTTAAGCTTGACTGGGCCGTTGGCCATCATATCCTGTCTTTGATAAGTTACATGAATTGCTTCTTCTGATATAACTCTTTAAAATTTACTGTTGTACTTAACTATTACTTGATTCAGTATTGGTCATATACTGTACCTCCTGTAGCACATTTGTCAGCAGTTTTGTTTTTTTATCACAAGACTCTACAAATGAATGATCCATTGGTATCTGTCTGCATGCCTACTTTACACAGCATTATCTGTACAATAACACTGTTATTGTTTGCATCATCAATTGTGTAGGCATGTCAGGTATACCTAAGTGCTTGGTATATATTAAAGTCAAGTCAAGTGGATTTATTGTCGTACCATCCACAGTATTGCAGCATACAGTTGAATGAAATAATGTTTCCTAGAACTGAGTGTAGCTGCTGGTAAGTACGGCAGGATCAAGCATGGGTCAAACGCGTACCAAAGGAAAGCTCTCAGTCCAAATAAGGTTTGTTTTAAAAAATGCTTAGTGAAAATTCAAAGCAAACAGTCCACACAAGAACAGAGAAAAGATGTGAAACACGTAAAATTAAAGGCAAAAAAGGAACAATGTTTCATCTTGTTAAACTTCAATTGTTTCTATACTTAAGGATGAGCTATTTCTCTATGCTTTACTTTGCATTCAGTATGTTCTAAACATACGGTCATGGACTTACAACTGAGCATGTCAAATCACTGTTTGAAACCGTGTGACTTCCATGCCTTACTTACGGCTAGGCAGGTCACTAATGAGACTACTCTATAATCAGAGGGACAAGAAATAGTTAGAATATTCCATTTCAATTCAGCTTGTGGGGGTTATAAGAACCTCACCATATACTATGCATTAATTTAGAGACAAACATTTAATATAACTTAAATAACTAGCAAATGGCTCTTACACCAATTTACAACTTACACATGTGCAAGACAAGTAACAAATTGTAGTATACTATACTATAAGTCAATAAATAAATAAATGATAGGTAAATGAACATATACAGTAGTACTACATGGAACTAGTAATAAATACATAAATGATAACACCATTTATTTATATAGCACAAATAACTCAATGTATTTTACAAGTTGAAATAAAAAGGAAGTTAATATAAAATATAAACAAATAAGATTTGGCAATAATATAGTATGCAACAAAGAAAAAGGTAAGGTCAGATGGCCAGGTTGACAGAAAAAAACAAAACAAAACAAAAACAAAAAAATACAGTTAAGCTAAAGAAAAAAACAAAATCTGCAGGGATTTCAAGGCCAAAAGACCACCCAGCCCACTCTGGGCATTCTGCCTAAAATACAGTAGATGTTCTAAATCAGTCCTCATGGTTTTCAGGCTTCCCATGGAAGAATGTGATGACGATGGTCATGTGGACATCTGGAACACCCGCCATTCAATTCATAAACACAGGGGGCAGCATGGTAGCTTGATCAGGTGATGGTGGTACAGATTGCGACCACAGAAGAACCAGAAAAGACAGCAGATAATAGTACAGGTTAGTAGGGAATTGCAGAACCCAGAGGAAAATAATAATTCATTGCTCATATAGACTAACAGGGGTGCAACTAAAATGTAGCTATGATAAAGCCATTTTAAAATAAAGGCTTTTACCAGTTTTATTTTAATTGTTCTGCAGTATTAGCCTGTTGAACAATTAATGTTTAAAACAACAATAGTAGCAAATGTATCAAACATACTGGACTTAAATAAACCATTTGGAGCAGATCTGAAGGCAGACAGGCAGCACACAGTTTGGCATCTGGGCAGCCAAGGTGTAGAAGCAGTTGCAGAATCTGGCAGGGCTTGTTCAGATGCTACAGAACCTTCTGCCAGATGGAAGTTGAACAAAGAGACCATGGGAGGTTTGATACTCCTTGATACTTGACAATGCACATGTGTGTTTGCTGACTTCATACATCAAAAAAATAATCCTCTCTGTAAGTCAAGGCAGCAACATGTTTGAAGATTGTATTTTATATTATTTTATAATATTTAGATATTAGTTCATGTTGTCTTTATATGTAGCATGTAATAGGCAAATTGATATTTTTTAGCATTTTACAGGTGTTATATTATACACCAATCAATGTAGGTATCAGTATATTTTAAACTATGTTTATAAATGTTTCTATGAAAGTTAATATATTAATAAAGATATTTATGGCAGAGATGGTTTTAATTTATAACAGATCAAAAAGAGATTTTTCATCATGATAGATAAAGTAGTATATCTTTGAATAATTTAATGACTGAAAGTTATCGCACTATAAATATAAAGCTGTATCTTGATTGTCACTACTTTATTAATTTATTTTGATTTCAACTCAGTGTGTCAGATGCAAAGATACTGCAATGAATACTGTTCTTTGATCTTGGAGTTCCTTGTAACTCATTTATTTGTTGTGTGACAAGATCATGTCAAGATAATTCATGGTGTCAATGACAAACAGCAAAGAAATAGAGTGTATTCAACTTTTTCATTCTTTTCTTCACATGCATTGATTTTTCTTTTTAATTTATGTTTATTTTGATATTTCTTAAAAACACAAGGTCCATTTTTCACTTACGTTTTTATACTGTTATGATTTCCGATTAATATAAAATGGGGCACTTTTGTTGCTGAAAAAAATTTTCTGGTCAGTTTTGCTTTACAGGCCAATCACACCATGTGACTCCTGGATGGCCTAAAGATGTGTAAAATTTTACCCATACAGTGATCGACGCATGAAATCTGAAAATTTATACCAATCTACAAAATAAGTTTCAGATGTCATTAGTCATCATGGCATCCTTTAATCATGAAAGGAATATTACCACAATAAAGAAACAGATTCACTTGGAGGAATTTCTAATGCACTCCCTGTGTTTATGCCTGCTGTACACCATCTGTAATCTCAGAATTGTCAATTAGTTAAGACTTTGTTATTTTAAATAATAAACTGCTTGTTTCACCAGGAATTAGTAATCAGGGATTTAATATAAAATGGATGAACTGATTAATACATATCAGCCTATGCTGTGCTGGTGACGTTTTTTGCAAATTATTAAGACCACGAATATGCAAGAGTCCTGTCTAAAGCCTGGGCACTTTGTTCTGTGATATGATGTACTGCATATTTTTTATTCAAACTGGAATTCTATACCAATGGAACACAGCAGGAGATACTGCAGATTATTCTATGAAATCCTAGGTACTGGAACTCAACTGAAATGAACTAAACAAAAGTTATAAGTATACATTTAATTCTGGATGTGATGAACAGTAAATTTAACCCACCCAGTTTAAGGTCACAGGGAGCCAGTAATTATTACAGCGCCACTGGTAGTAAAGCAAAAAGCAAATATGAGGCATGGCATGCCAATCCTTTGAAGGGTTCAGTCGCACAGCCAATCAGAAAAGAGCGTGCTGCATGCAATCCAGTCACAGAAATCTATTAATAAAGTGTCCGTTTAGTTTTAAGCTATTATCTATAGATATGTTGAAACAGTGTGAACAGTATGAATCAGGTGGTGTAGCAGCCAGTGTTCATACCACAAATCTTCTGGGGCTTGTATAGAGGATAGAAGAAAGGGATGGATGTTATAGTATATACTTCACAGCACATGAAGGACTCAACAGATTTATGAAACACAAGAAAAAAATCAAATTTGGATGTGTTTCTCATCATTGTTATAAAGATTCATGTACTGGCCTACGTTTAATAGCAATTGTTGAACAGTGAAATATGTGGTTTTTCATACAGAAGAACATAATAATACACGTTTTGTAATGCATTCATTTTATAATACAAAACAGTGTAACATATTTTGTTATTTTTTGTAAGAAATGAGTAAGGTGGTCGGCACGGTGGCACGGTGGGTAGCGCTGCTGCCTCGCAGTTAGGAGACCCGGGTTCGCTTCCCAGATCCTCCCTGCGTGGAGTCTGCATGTTCTCCCTGTGTCTGCGTGGGTTTCCTCCGGGTACTCTGGTTTCCTCACACAGTCCAAAGACATGCAGGTTAGGTGCACTGGCGATTCTAAATTGTCCCTAGTGCGTGCTTGGTGTGTGTGTGTGTGTGTGCGCCCTGCGATGGGCTGGTGCCCTGCCAAGGGTTTGTTTCCTGCCTTGCGCCCTGTGTTGGCTGGGATTGGCTCCAGCAGACCCCTGTGACCCTGTAGTTATGATATAGTGGGTTGGATAATGGATAGATGGATGGATAAGTAAGGTAACTTTCAAACTGGTGGAGTGGTGGCTCAACCAATCGGAAAGTTGCTGGTTCGAATCGTGTAAACACCAGAAGTAACTTTACTTTGATGGGCCCTTAAGCAAGGCCCTTAACCTGCATTTGGTTTGTCCTGGGTATGATGATAATCTGCATCCAGCCCTACAAGCGGGTCCTCCAACTTAATGGGTAAACTTGGGGAATGGTGGCAGAATTGGCACTCTAGCCACTGTAAAAAAATCTCACGCTCTTCCATTATGGTACTGTGGTGTCACCTGCTGCATTCAGGTCCCAATCCAGGTGGTTTATTGTGTGGTAGGTGCAGCAATACGCTATCAGCGCATGCTCCCAACCTCTTTAAAAGTAACTTTCCCTAACACTGATTATAAGTATACAGTACAACACCTACCATTGGTGATGTAAAAGTAGTGTGGCATTGCGACTAGGAATGCATCTCAGATATACCAAGTACTGAAAATGGGACAGCTGTGCTGAAGAGTCTCATTACATTGAAAAGAACTGGCTGGCTTGCTGTGCAAGCACTTGGTTCCAGGGTAGAAAAGTGTGGCACACAAACCACTTGTCAACCCAACAAAGATACTTGCCCTGAGCAAGTAAGGTGAAGGATTTTGATATTTTGTGTGCTCTCACAAAATAACTGACACCAAGATTAAGGAAAACTTTTTTTTTGGTACACAAATGAAACAGTTCATCAATGACACAAGCCTAAGGAAATCATAAAAGGCACTAAAGGATGTGTTTGAGAATTTTCTTGGTAACTACAGAACATCAAACTGTAGATGTCCAACTGGTTGACAAAATGCTTCAAGCATGCAAAACCATGAAAAGCAACATGTCACAAAAGATTCTGTATTCACAGTGAGACTAGTTCTCTACTAACGTTGGTGCACTCAGTTATGAGAATGGTGAAAAGTTTCACCAGGACATTGCAATGATGGAAAAGTGGCATCAAAGCAAGTGCAATCTATTAATTAATAATAATTAATTATCTATCGATCAATGCGGGTTCAGCTCCATGCTCCCTTCTTTCTTTTCAGGGAGCCTCTCGAACCCAACACTGTTGATAATGTAACCGGATGAGCTGATCAATGAAGACAACAAATGAAGCAAGGGGAATGGTGCAAAAGTGCAGAAATGCTTTTATTAAAACAAAGCAAAGTGTCCAAATAGTGCAGTTTTCCCCAAAGTCGATAAATAAATCCATAAAAAGGTAAAATCCAGACATTTAAAACAAGGTTAAAACGACTAAAATCCTGCCACAGACACTGGGGTCACACCAGCCAAGCACAGCTCCTTCCCAGTCTCTCAAGCTCACGCAAGGCATGCTCAGCGGGAGAGACTTCAGCCACTGCGGTCCTCACACTACCGAACCCCATCTTGGCTGCCTCCGTTGGCGTTTGCCAGACTGCTCGAGGTTGGTTGTTCTCCTGTTTTCTTTCTCGCACTCATAGTCGCCCCTCAGCTCCCTAAGGCGGACTCCTCCACGATCGTACCCACTCTCCCATTCAGTGGTCACGATCCGTCCCTTGAGCCCTGATCCTTCACTCCATCAGAAACCCCTGACCATGTTTACTTCTCTCTTATAGCTGGCTGGCTGACTCGTCCACTTTCTTTCACCCCCAATGCTGCACCCTCGCTCTCGCAGCCTCTTTCCTTTACTTTCAGTTTCAGTTTCTTTTTTCTTTTTTCCTCTTTCCTTTCTGTCCCAGCCCATTCTTATATGGCTCCGTGGGCACAGCGCCTCAATCGCGCACCACAGGAAGCCAATTAAGCAATTGAAAATGATCGCACCCTGACGTGCAGGTTCTACTTGCCCCAATTACTCCATCAACTCCCCGCGGCTGTACGATTGCGCCCAAAGAGACTGACAGTGAATGGATTATTTAAAAGCTGACAATCTTTTGTTGCTACGGACCCGCTACACCACATACCCACCTATTGTTGGACACTGAAACAAGAAGCATCAAATGCAGAGTAAAAGCAAAAATCACCAGCCAAACATTTTTAGCTCAATTGAACTAATGTAATGAATCAGCATGCTTAAGTGATTAAACACACAAAATGGAAGAAAAGTTAATTTCATGTTTACCCAAATTCCTATGAAATACAGTCAATCAGAAATCATATTTGTGCTAAGTTTGAGACTGTCTATCATAATCACATTTTTAAGGTAGCAAAACTTTTTAAAATATTATTTGTTCAATGAAATTTTAAAAAAATCTCTGCATTAAGGACAGGTGGAGTACTGCCTGCTCAACCAGCGGCAGATTTTACTGTTGTGCAAAAATTAAATAAGGGGTAAACTCAACCCATAATTTAATGTCTTGTTAATATGCTTATAGTAAACTTAGTCATCATAATTAAATTTGTCCAATATCCATAGTATGTGTAATGCAGTTTCTTATCCAGAAAAAAAAAATATATCCATCCATCCATCCATCTATCCATGGCATGCTCAGCGGGAGAGACTTCAGCCATTGCGGTCCTCACACTACTGAACCCCGTCTTGGTTGCCTCCGTCAGCCTCTGCCGTCTGCTTTTAAATATAAAAGTATGAGAAATTGTGTTCTTTCCTGGGACTACTAGTCTGTTTCATGTTGCTTGGGTAGGTCTTTCCTCGTATGTGTTTATGTGCAGATTGAACTTTTTATTTCTGCCTTTCGGTTTAAAGTTTAGAGCCCTTTAGGACAGCCCAATGATTGAATTTTTGATGCAACTGGCAGGGTGCATGATTTGCATGTCTTGCAAGCGTGTCATCATTGTTATCATGAATCACAATGATTATGTATAATTTGTAGCAGCACCACTTGACACGAACAGGGACTACAATCTCCATCATTCCCTGAGATTACAGCTCCACACTTGGAATGAAGCCTTGATTGAATGAGGCCTTGGAATAATTCATTGTAACAAAATGCAAATCACTTCGAAAAATTTAGGCAACTTTACATCCTTAGAGGCATTCATTTTAAATATTAAAACAGATTCCAACACAATTATAGTGCTAGTCTACAGACCACCAGGGCCATATTAATTGTCCATGACTGAATTTAGCAACCTTCTATCTGATTTGGCTATAAATTATGATCATGTAGTACTGATGGGGGATTTTAATGTACACATTGATGTGGAAACTAACACTTTTAGCAATAATAATAATTCATTACATTTATATAGCGCTTTTCTCAGTACTCAAAGCACTATCCACACAGGGAGGAACTGAACCCACAATCTTCCACAGTCTCCTTACTGCAAAGCAGCAGCACTACCACTGCGCCACCTGTGAGGAGCAATGTTTTACTTATTTGTTAAATTCAGTAGGATTTTGTCAGATTGTCAAAGGTCCAACTCATAATCATAACCACACATTAGATTTAATTATAACTTACAAAGTTGAAATTCAAAATTTAAATATCACTCCATTAAATGAAGTTATTTCCGATCACTACTTAATTACATTTGATTTAGTCCTGCCCTTGTCAACAAAACTCCCAGATTAAAACAAAGACAGTGCGACATCTAGATTGTAATTCTGCTTCAAAATTTTTAGATACTTTGAGTAAGTCGAGTGTAACTGCGGAAAACCGCTCAGATCAGTTAACATCAAATGTAAACGTGGAAAACAATTTAGATCAGCTAACATCACATTATAATGTGAACTTGAGAGATGCTCTGGACACAGTGGCTCCCCTTAAAACAAAAGTGATCAAATCACATAGAAGCTCTCCCTGGTTTAATGAAAACACTCGAGCTCTTAAATTAGAGTGTCGAAAACTGGAGTGCAGATGGAGAACAACAAAGCTACATGTCTTTCAAATTGCATGAACAGAGAGTGTTAATAAATATAAAAAAGCCCTCTTTAAAGCTCGCTCAGAATACTATTCTACATTAATAGATAACAATAATAAAACTCCTCGGGTACTGTTTAGAACAGTGGCTAAATTAACAAATGGAAATTCAGATCAACAGTGCAAAATACCAACAGATATTAGCAGTACAGACTTTATGAATTTCTTCAATGAGAAAATTAAAAATATAAGATCCCAGATCTCTGCATTACACTACAAACCAAATACTAGCTTAGCAGACCCTGTCTCACATTGCATTCAGCACTTTAGTAATTTTAATCCTGTAACTGAGCAGGAAGTCTTAACTTTAATTTCTAAAATGAAGCCCACTACTTGTTCGCTAGATCCAGTGCCAACAAAACTAGTAAAAAGTGCAATGAATGTTCTTGCAGCACCTATTCTAAACATTATCAGTAGTTCATTATTGCATGGCACAGTACCTGATACACTAAAAGTGTCAGTCATTAAACCATTACTTAAAAAGTCAGACCTAGACCCACACATACTAAATAATTATGCGCCTATTTCAAATCTACCGTTTCTCTCTAAAATACTAGAAAAAGTAGTCGCCAATCAGCTTCAGTCACACCTTATGCATTACAATTTGAGAAATTCCAGTCTGGTTTTCGCACTGGTCATAGTACAGAAACGGCACTAACGCGGGTTGTAAACGACATTCTGATATCCTCCGATGAAGGAAACTCCACTGTAATTATGTTGTTGGACTTAAGTGCAGCATTTGACACCATCGACCATTCTATTTTACTACACAGGCTAGAAAATGATGTTGGGCTTACAGGCACCGTGCTCGCTTGGTTTAGTTCTTATTTATCAAATCGATTCCAATATGTACAGAAATGTGCTGACAGTACTCCATCATTATACACAGAAGTTCAATATGGCGTCCCGCAGGGCTCAGTACTGGCAACTTTACTGTTTTCACTTTACATGCTTCCACTGGGATCTATCATTAGGAAACATAATGTTAATTTTCACTCGTATGCAGATGACACCCAGTTATACCTTTCATTTAAATCAGGTGAAGTTTCTCCAATGTTGTCTTTAATTAGTTGTGTTAGCGAATTAAAGGAGTGGATGAATGAGAACTACTTGTCTTTAACACTAGAATTACCAGAGTCTACGAAAAAACTCGTAGATCCGGCCTACCTTAAAACCGTTCTCACCTCTCTTTTGTCTTCTAAATGTGCCGATTAAGAGGAGCAGCAAGCAACCGGCTCTTCCATCCCCCACCGTCACAGAACATTCACTAAGTTTTCGCAGCTCATGCCTTGTTTGATTATCTGGGAGTGACTGAACTGCTGGAGTTTTAGAATGGAAATAATAGATCGCTATTTGGAATACATGCATTTCATGCGTGTTCCGTTTCTACAGTAATCTGTGTAAACACATTGCTAAAACAGAAACTTTTTACTATTTTAGTAATAAATGTTACAAAATGTAGGCATAAACTATAGAATCTGTGAAGCCTGAAGTCAAGGATGACACAACAGCTTCTGTGGCTTAATGCTACGGTTTGCAGACTTAGAGCACAGCTACCCTACCGTGCTACAGAGACGTGAGTTTGATTCCCAGCTTTGAAGAAAGTGTTTTTTTTTTTCCTCAAACGGACATTGAATTTATAAATTGGTATGCACTGTAAATCGTTAACTTTAAAATGTCAATCGCGGTTATTTCTGTTGATTAATTCATGCTTTTTTACTTAGAGTCAGAACAGGAGCTTTTTCAGCTTATTCAGCTTCTGATCTGACTCAAACAGCGCAAGTATAACTTCACACCCGATCTGACGCTGTTCATTTTCAAATAATATTGCATTACTTCGACGATGTTTTCTGATTGGTACTATTCGCATCATAAAATGATTTCTTCAAAACATCACATATATTTGTCTCTTTCTTTTTTTAAAATGTGCGTTGTAGCACTCAGCAACTGGCCACCTGCATGTTCTTGCGCACACTGAATAAGACAGCGCTATATGCAATCATCAGATTCAAATGTTAACAGTTATATAGAACGGAATGGAAATCAGCAGTTCTTAGCATTGCACCACGCAAGCTGTCATATCAACCGCCTACTGTAACTTGCTTTCTTTTTTCTTCGGTTATAGTCTTGAATATAAGTGCACTTGTTTTGTTATACTTTTACATCAACATATGTTCCTGTGTTTGAGCTACATGGGCATGCTCAAAAAATACACGTATAATGCCACGAAAAGTTCATGCAGACACTTCAGTTCGCAAGCATTGGTACGACAATGCAGTCACAAGTACACTGCAGAGCTTTAGTGCGTCTTTATGTGAAAACAGCATCAGATGGGGAGTGTCTGATGATTGCATATAGCGCTGAAGTTACTGCTCTTTACTATGCTTTCCTCTGCATGTCTTGGAGTACAAAAGAAACAGCATACAGCAACACGTGGGGACTGGCAATATTGGGGGAAAAAAACACGCGGTCGTATGTATCGTGATACACTGCAGAACTATAGCGCGTCTTTATGTGAAAACAGCAGTGTCAGGTGGGGGGCGGTAGGGAAGGATCTTGAACACGACTGAGACAATGAAAAGTGAATTTAAAAAAAAAATAAAGCTAACCTTTACAAATATCATAAATTACACTGGCTGTTACAGACTGAAATCAAATGTATCTTTTTATTCTAAAATAGTGAAAATAAGAACACTTCTCAAAATGGAGTTATGCAGGATCGAACTCATGACCTTTGGACTCCTAGCAAGCGACTGATACTGTTGCGCCACAGAAGCAGTGATAGTTAATGTGTGTCAATGTCGTACACTAAAGCGGCTTTTTTTGGCGGTGGCTTTTTTTTTGTACTTTTTGTGAAAGTGTTTCTTTGATATTTGGACTTCAGGCTTCATACATTATATAGTTTATGCCTACATTTTGTCATTTGCTACTAGAATATTGTAAAACGTTTCTGTTTTAACAATGTGTTTACACAGATTACTGTAGAAATGCAACACATATGAAATGTGTGTGTTCCAAATAACAATCTTTTATTTCTACTCTAAAACTTCACTTCACTCCCAGATAATCAATCAAGGCATGAGCTGGGAAAAGCTTGTTTACGTTCTAAGTCGTTGGGGGGATGGAATAGCCGGCTGCTGGCAGCTTGTTTTTTATCAGTACATTTAGATGACAAAAGATGCTGGCGGAGAGGTGAGAAGGGTTTTAAGAAGCGATTTAAGGTGGGCCGGATCTACGAGTTTTTTCATAGGCTGTGGTAATTCTAGTGTTAAATACAGATTAAACAGAGATGTTAAATGTTGGAGGGAATGACGCTGATCATAACAATATTTTGTCATCATTTAACTCAGTTGGAATCCCAATTAATTTTGCTGAATCAGCCCGCAATCTAGGAGTTATCTTTGACTCTAGCATGTCATTTAAAGCGCATATTACAAAGTTGTCCAAAACATGTTTCTTCCATCTTAAAAATGTTAGGAAATTAAGACGCTTTCTAAATAAACAGGATTCTGAGAAATTAATTCGTGCATTTATCTCTAGTAGGATTGACTACTGCAATGTGGTGTTCACTGGATGTTCAAACTGTTCTTTATACAGCCTCCAGTTAATACAAAATGCGGCTGCAAGAATTATTACAAGAACAAGAAAATACGAACACATAACTCCAGTTCTTAAATCCTTACACTGGCTCCCAGTTAAGTTTAGGGCAGATTTCAAAATCCTTCTTTTAACATATAAAGCATTAAATGGCCAAGGTCGGGCTTACTTGTCTGAACTTATCATGACTTACAAACCAGAGCGCACATTAAGATCTCAAGATGCTGGTCTGCTTATGGTTCCAAGGATTAATAAAATAACAATGGGAGGTCGAGCTTTTAGTTACAGGGCCCCTAAACTGTGGAATGGTCTGCCTGCTACTATAAGAGATGGCCCTTCGGTCTCAGCTTTTAAATCCCGGCTGAAGACTCACTACTTCAGTTTAGCATATCCTGACTAGAGCTGCTGATTAACTGTACATACTGCATCTCTGTTGTTAGTCATTAGCACTAAAACATAAGTAACATGATAGTTAGAATTGGATACTAACCCTCACCTATTCTGTATCTCTTCTCGGTACCCAAATGTAGCACTTGGTGCCATGGCCCACCTGCCAAGTTGTTTTGCCTGCCTAAGATAAAGTCATCCCAGATGGAGGATCGCAGGAATCGTGGGAAAGAGGGGTCCTTTCATCGGATTGGCTGGCCCAACACTGTTTCAGCCGTGGAATGGCCAAATGGGGGAGGCAGCTTGATGGATGAGGTCTCCAGGAGTCTAAAATTAGCCAAATCTTATTATGTGATATCATCTACTGTTAAATTCTGCTCCGTACTTCTAAAAAATTTTTAATTTTTTATTGAGGATTTGTTCTGTTCTGTGTATTGTATTGTGTTGACCCCCTTCTTTTGACACCCACTGCACGCCCAACCTACCTGGAAAGGGGTCTCTCTTTGAACTGCCTTTCCCAAGGTTTCTTCCATTTTTCCCTACTAGGTTTTTTTTGGGAGTTTTTCCTTGTCTTCTTAGAGAGTCAAGGCTGGGGGGCTGTCAAGAGGCAGGGCCTGTTAAAGCCCATTGCGGCACTTCCTGTGTGATTTTGGGCTATACAAAAATAAACTGTATTGTATTGTATTGTATTGCACAAGGATCTGTAAGGATGCTGTTTTAAACAAGACAGGAAGATCTTGGTTTTTTTTTTTTTTTTGTTTCACAGCTGCAATAATCATTTTCAATTTATGATTTACCCAAAAGGATTAAAGTCCTTTCCTGGATTTTTGCCACTTTGTTGATCAACTTGTTTGTTAATCTGATTTTCTTTATTTGCAGTTGTTGTCATATGTAGTGCACTCCTTCAACAACAGGTCAATCAGTCATTGGATTTTCATGTTGCGAGGTACACCAAAGTTGACATCTTTCTGGTGGGCTGTTGAATTGGGAATTTTCCATACATCATCATCAGAACAATTCTGTTTTGGACTGTGTTTCTGTTTGTTAGTAGTTTATTGTGGTTTACCATTGTGGCTTAGTGGGAGGTATTTTGCACCAAGTCTGGTACAAATTGAACATTTTGCCCATTGAATTAAAATTTAAAAATATGGATACTGATTGTGCTCTTCCGCTTTGGGTGTTGAGTATTTGCTGGAGGAGGCTTCCTTCTACTACTGCCACTCTGATCATGTATGTCTTCTTCAATGTGGCTCCGATGATCTTTTCATTGCTGCGTCCAGTGCCTACGCATTCATGCCATTGGCCCCACCTGACACTGCATGCTTAAGGTTTGAGCAAACACTGTCTATACTCACTTTCCCGAACTTTGTCATCCAATCAAACCCCGGACCCTTCCTGAAACTCGCTGGTAGCTACATACCAAGGATGAAGAATTTAAGCAGAGGAGCAGACATTGTTGTTTGCATTAAGCTTTTATTCAGCTCTTCCCTGCTAATTTGTTTCTGGAGAGATAGGGAACAGTTTCCTTTGACTCCTATACATGTCATGTTGCACATCACAGTCAAAAACTATCCTCTGAAATTTCGATACACAATAGACAGTGTTGTACCCACTTTTTCAAATTTAATAAATTATTGGAAGGCTATGCAATGGAAAAAAAACAGCAAGTTAATGACAACTTTAAATGCATTTTTCATGATTTTATTATTTAAGTATGGCAAATTATAATATGAACATTTGTGCACTCTCTGTTCTATGTTCTCCCAAATGAATCAACACTTTTCCACAAAGGAAAATTCACAGCCGGTCCACATCTGTTGTGCTGTATTGTGTTAAGTTGATAAAGAAAGGAGGCCAAAAGCTACTCACTGATGTGATTATGGTCTTTAAGTGATACATCTGTTTAAAATAATATATATGTTCAATTTCAATGTTCTTAAATGTTCTTTTTCACTTGGTTTGCTGTGTAAAGTGGTATATAAAATAACTGTAAACCAAAATGCTGGTTAAGACAATTGGTGGATGAATAGATGAATAATTATTTTGGTATGTTACAGAATCTTTTCAAAAGGAGATACCAGGGCATTACTTGATGTGATAATGCATCATCTATGTAACTAATATCTCTGTATGTGTCATCATTTACAGTTGAAAACAGGAATTACAATTTGTAATTGAACTTGGCTATACTTTTTCAGTGTATTGTTGAGAGTTTAGTTTCGATCACAGTTTAAAGTAAATGTTACATTATGAAATTCTGAAAATCTCTCAAGAGTTCGCTATTACTTCTTTTGAAACAAGGTAGTACTGTTCAGCTATTCCCTTTTTTAGCTACTTCTAACATGTTGGTTTTGATCCAGTGTGTTATGTTTGTGGACTTGTGGAATCCTGGTTTTAATGGATAGCCTTATTCATATATTCAAGATGGCCATCAGATCAATGTAGTAGGTTCTTTGAGTTTAACTATTAAGTATTCTGTATATCATTGAAGTTGATGTTGGAACATATTGTATATACAGTAGTCTGTGGTTGATAGTAATTGGCATACTAATGCACATTCAAAGCTTTCTTGGGGCAAGTACCAGACAGTGATCCAAGTCTATTCCTTACTGGAATATAAGAGATACTGGCAGATTATGCCCTTCCTTTAACCGCCACCTTATCGTGGTGGAGGGTTTTGCGTGTGCCAATGATCCTAGGAGCTCTGTTGTCTGGGGCTTTATGCCCCTGGTAGGGCCACCCAAGGCAAACTGGTCCTAGATGAGGGATGAGACAAAGAGCAGTTAAACAAACCTTCTATGATGAATGAAAACTTTGGACAGCGTTTCCCTTGCCTGGACGCGGGTCACCGGGGCCCCCCTCTGGAGGTGGGGCTCGATAAGGCAAAGCCCGAAGAGGCAGCGTGGGTCCCCCTTCCCATGGGCTCACCACCTAAGGGAGGGGCCAAGGAGGTTGGGTGCAGCGTGAGTTGGGTGGTGGCCGAAGGCGGGGACCTTGGCGTTCCGATCCTTGGCTACAGAAACTGGCTCTTGGGACATGGAATGTCACCTCTCTGAAGGGGAAGGAGCATGAGCTAGTGCGTGAGGTCGAGAGGTTCCGGCTAGATATAGTCAAGCTCACCTCGACGCACAGCTTGGACTCTGGAACCAATCTCCTTGAGAGGGGCTGGACTCTCTACCACTCTGGAGTTGCCCCTGGTGAGAGGCGCTGAGCGGGTGTGGGTATACTTATTGCCCCCCCGACTTGGAGCCTGTACATTGGGGTTTACCCCGGTGGACGAGAGGGTAGCCTCCCTCCGCCTTCGGGTGGGGGGACAGGTCCTAACTGTTGTTTGCGCGTATGCGCCGAACAGCAGTTTGGAATACCCACCCTTTTTGGAGTCCCTGTAGGGGGTGCTAGAGGGCATACCTTCTGGGGACTCCCTCGTTCTGCTGGGAGACTTCAATGCTCACGTGGGCAATGACAGTGAGACCTGGAAGGGCGTGATTGGGAGGAATGGCCCCCCGATCTGAACCCGAGTGGTGTTTTGTTATTGGACTTCTGTGCTCGTCATGGATTGTCAATAACAAACACCATGTTCAAGCATAAGAGTGTTCATATGTGCACTTGGCACCAGGACACCCTAGGCCTCAGTTTGATAATCGACTTTGTGGTCGTGTCATCGGACTTGTGGCCACATGTCTTGGACACTCGGGTGAAGAGAGGGGCGGAGCTGTCAACTGATCACCACCTGGTGGTGAGTTGGCTTCGATGGTGGGGGAGGATGCCGGTCAGGCCTGGTAGGCCCAAACGTGTTGTGAGGGTCTGCTGGGAATGTCTGGCAGAGCCCCTTGTCAGAAGTAGCTTCAACTCCCACATCCGGCAGAACTTCGACCACATCACGAGGGAGGTGGGGGACAATGAGTCCGAATGAGCCATGTTCCATGCCTCTATTGTTGAGGCAGCTGACCAGAGCTGTGGCCGTAATGTGGTTGGTGCCTGTCGTGGCGGCAATCCCCGAACCCGTTGGTGGACACTGGCGGTGAGGGATGCCGTCAAGCTGAAGAAGGAGTCCTACAGGACCCTTTTGTCCTGTGGGACTCTGGAGGCAGTTGATAGGTACCGGCAGGCCAAGCGGAATGCGGCTTTGGTGGTTGCTGAGGCAAAAACTCAGGCGTGGGAGGAGTTTGGGGAGGCCACGGAGAACAACTTTCGGATGGCTTTGAAGAGATTCTGGTCCACCGTCCGGCGTCTCAGAAGGGGGAAGCAGTGCAGTGTCAACACTGTATATGGTGGGGATGGTGCGCTGCTGACCTCGACTCGGGACGCTATGGGTCGGTGGGGGGAGTACTTCAAAGACCTCCTCAATCCCACTAACATGCCTTCCAATGAGGAAGCAGAGCCTGGGGACTCGGTGGTGGGCTCCCCCATCTCTGGGACTGAGGTCACCGAGGTGGTCAAAAAACTCCTTGGTGGCAGGGCCTCAGGGGTAGATGAGATACGCCCAGAGTTCCTCAAGGCTCTGGATATTGTAGGGCTGTCTTGGTTGACACGTCTCTGCAATATCGCATGGACATCAGGGACAGTGCCTCTGGATTGGCAGACTGGGGTGGTGGTCCCCCTCTTTAAGAAGGGGGACCGGAGGGTATGTTCCAACTACAGAGGGATCACACTCCTCAGCCTCCCTGGAAAAGTCTATTCGGGGGTCCTGGAGAGGAGGGTCCGTCAGATAGTCGAACCTCAGATTCAGGAGGAACAGTGTGGTTTTCGTCCTGGTCGTGGAACAGTGGACCAGCTCTACACCCTTAGCAGGGTCCTGGAGGGTGCATAGGAGTTTGCCCAACCAGTCTACAAGTGTTTTGTGGACTTGGAAAAGACGTTCGACTGTGTCCCTCAGGGAATCCTGTGGGGCGTACTCCGAGAGTATGGGGTACCGGACCCCCTGATAAGGGCTGTTCGGTCCCTGTACGATCGATGCCAGAGCTTGGTCCGCATTGCCGGCAGTAAGTCGAACCCGTTTCCAGTGAGAGTTGGACTCTGCCAGGGCTGCCCTTTGTCAGCGATTCTGTTCATAACTTTTATGGACAGAATTTGTAGGCGCAGCCAGGGCGTTGAGGGGTTCCGGCCTGGTGGACTCAGGATTGGGTCACTGCTTTTTGCAGATGATGTTGTCCTGTTTGCTTCATCAGGCCATGATCTTCAGCTCTCTCTGGATTGGTTCGCAGCCAAGTGTGAAGCGGCTGGGATGGGAATCAGCACCTCCAAATCTGACACCATGGTCCTCAGCCGGAAAAGGGTGGAGTGCCCTCTCAGGGTTGGTAGTGAGATCCTGCCTCAAGTGGAGGAGTTCAAGTATCTCGGGGTCTTGTTCACGAGTGAGAGAAGAATGGAGCGTGAGATCGACAGGCAGATCGGTGCGGCATCTGCAGTAATGCGGGCTCTGCATCGGTCTGTCGTGGTGAAAAAGGTGAAAAATTTACCAGTCGATCTACGCTCCTACCCTCACCTATGGTCATGAGCTATGGGTAGTAACCGAAAGAACGAGATCACGAATACAAGCGGCTGAAATGAGTTTCCTCCGCAGGGTGTCTGGGCTTTCCCTTAAAGATAGGGTGAGAAGCTCAGTCATCTGGGAGGGGCTCAGAGTAGAGACGCTGCTCCTCCGCATCGAGAGGAGTCAGATGAGGTGGCTCGGGCATCTGATCAGGATGCCTCCTGGACGCCTCCCTGGTGAGGTGTTCTGGGCACGTCCAACCGGGAGGAGGCCCCGGGGAAGACCCAGGATACGCTGGATGGACTATGTCTCCTGGCTGGCCTGGGAACGTCTCTGGATTCCCCCGGAAGAGCTAGAAGAAGTGGCCGGGGAGAGGGAAGTCTGGGCTTCTCTGCTGAAGCTGCTGCCCCCGCGACCCGACCTTGGATAAGCGGAAGAGGATGGATGGATGGATGGATGGATGGCAGATTACTGTATGTGCATGAAGTAGGATCTCAATGTTTTATATTTTTGTAATAAAGTGCCTTGTCCTTGTAATTGTTTTCTTTGGTGCTTCAAAGATACACAACAAGTATTTGAATCCATGGCAACAGTGCCCCTACAACACTCGACAATCGCCACAGTGGTCTCAAAGGCAATAACATGAGCTAGACGTGCAACTAAACAATAAGGCCATTTGAAATATCTCTCATATGCAACATTCTTCAAAGGATATAATTAAGTGCGTAACGAATTCAATATTTTTACTAAAAGTTGTTATGGAATCTATTGCCATCTTTTTGTATCTACAACTGCAAACATGTACCAAAGAATGAAGAAAAGACATTTTATTTAAAAAAGGAAGCAGTGGTGAACCAACTGATGGAGCAACCTAAGTGCACCAGTGATCAACACTATTACCTCCATAGCCCTCTGAATACATGAAAATATATTACAGAGCTAAGAAATGAACTGTGCAAGAAATAGCAAGTCCATCTGAATAAATACAGCTATAGAAATAATGCAATGATAGATAGATAGATAGATAGATAGATAGATAGATAGATAGATAGATAGATAGATAGATAGATAGATAGATAGATAGATAGATAGATAGATAGATCTTTAACAGGCCCTTGACAGCCCCCCAGCTGATCTGCTCAGGTCCCCAAAACATTGTAACAGTGCTCTTACAAAAATGAAAATCAACGGTTTTGGAAATGTGTGCTGTTGCACAATGAGAGCAGCAAAAAGCCATGGAATTAAAGAACAGGTTTAATTAACGACAAGAGATGGTGCCTAATTAAGGGACTGGTTGGAATGAAATTGGTTGGAGTTTAAGGCCCTGACTTAGTTAGTCTTCTGTTGGTTTACTCACTTCACATTTCATTTCTGTTTGGGTGCCATTTGGAAGGAAATGAAGCAATTCAGGGGAACAAATCTTAAAAAAATAAGTCAATTAAAATTAATTCAAAATAGTTAATTACTGGCAAAAACAGACCACTATTTAAGAAAGGGGTTAAAATGAAAACCTGCATCCACTGCGGTGCTCCAGGACCAGATTTGGGGACCCCTGTGTAAGAGAGAAGATATGCTGCATTGTTTATACTGTAATGTGCATCAGTTTTGTCTTCATTCTCTCCTCTGCCACTAACTCCAGTGCGTCGAGAGTGCATTCCATAACAAGCCTGCCCTTTCCTTAGCTTGTTAAGTCAGTGGGCCTCTCTTGAAGTGATGTTACCACACCAGCACACCACATAGTAGAAAACTGCACTGGCCATCAAAGAGTTCTAGAATATATAATGGATGCCACTACCCATATTAAATTAAAACAGACTCTTAAGAAAAAAGAGTCTGCTCCGCCTGTTTTTGTGTAGTTCCTCTGTGTAACCAGACCAGACCAGCTTGTCATTGATGTGAAGCTCAAGTACTTGTGAAAGTAACCAACTCCTGATCGATTCCCTGAATTGTGTAGAGGCTTTTTTGAGTGGTCAAAGTAAATAACCAGTTCCTTGGTTTTGCTAATTTTGAGTTGCAGACAATTCTCTTTGCATCACGAGAAAAAAATGTAGTTCTGTGCTATCACTTGTCACTTGCTTTTGGGCTCATTTCTTTCCATAGTTATTATGAATGATTGATTATTGTCTACTTCTATTTTTTGCCATTGTCTAGAAATGTCATTTATGAAGTTGTCATTCCTGACGACAATGTTCTGTTTAGAAGTACAGTACTGTACAAAAGTTTTAGGCAGGTGTGAAAAAATGCTGTAAACAAAGAATGCTTTCAGAAATATAAATAATGATTGTTTATTGTTATCAATTTACAAAATGTAAAGTGAGCGAACAAAAGAAAAATCTAAATCAAATCAATGTTTGGTGTTACTACCTTTTGCCTTCAAACCAGCATCAATTCTTATAGGTACACTTGCACAAAGTCAGGGATTTTGTAGGATTATAGTCAGGTGTATGATCAACCAATTATACCAAACAGGTGCTAATGATCATCAATGTCACACGTAGGTTGAAACACAGTCATTAACTGAAACAGAAACAGCTGTGTAGGAGGCTTAAAACTGGGTGAGGAACAGCCAAACTCTGCTACTAAGGTGGGGTTGTGGAAGACAGTTTCATGTCATGGCAAGATTGAGCACAGCAACAAGACACAAGGTAGTTATACTGCATCAGCAAGGTCTCTCCCAGACAAAGATTTCAAAGCAGACTGGGGTTTCAAGATGTGCTGTTCAAGCTCTTTTGAAGAAGCACGAAGAAACGGGCAACGTTGAGGATCGTAGACGCAGTGGTCGGCCAAGGAAACTTAGTGCAGCAGATGAAAGACACATCAAGCTTATTACCCTTCAAAATCGGAAGATGTCCATCAGTGCCATCAGCTCAGAACTGGCAGAAACCAGTGGGACCCAGGTAGACCCATCTACTGTGCGGAGAAGTCTGGCCAGAAGTGGTCTTCATGGAAGAGTTGCAGCCAAAAAGCCATACCTCTGATGTGGAAACAAGGCCAAGCGACTCAAGTATGCACGAAAACATAGGAACTGGGGTGCAGAAAAATGGCAGCAGGTGCTCTGGACTGATGAGTCAAAATTTGAAATATTTGGCTGTAGCAGAAGGCAATTTGTTCGTCGAAGTGCTGGAGAGTGGTACAATAATGAGTGTCTGCAGGCAACAGTGAAGCATGGTGGAGGTTCCTTGAACGTTTGGGGCTGCATTTCTGCAAATGGAGTTGGAGATTTGGTCAGGTTTAATGGTGTTCTCAATGCTGAGAAATACAGGCAGATACTTATCCATCATGCAGTACCATCAGGGAGGCGTATGATTGGCCCCAGATTTATTCTGCAGCAGGTCAACGACCCCAAACATACAGCCAAAGTCATTAAGAACTATCTTCAGCGTAAAGAAGAACAAGAAGTCCTGGAAGTGATGGTATGGCCCCCACAGAGCCCTGATCTCAACATCATCGAGTGTATCTGGGAATACATGAAGAGACAGACGGATGTGAGGAAGCCTACATCCACAGAAGATCTGTGGTTACTTCTCCAAGATGTTTGGAACAATCTACCAGCCGAGTTCCTTCAAAAACTGTGTGCAAGTGTACCTAGAAGAATTGATGCTGTTTTGAAGGCAAAGGGTGGTCACACTAAATATTGATTTGATTTAGATTTCTCTTTTGTTCATTCACTGCATTTTGTTGATTGATGAAAATAAATGATTAACACTTCCATTTTTGAAAGCATTCTTTGTTTACAGCACTTTTTCACACCTGCTTAAAACTTTTGCACAGTACTGTAGGTGTGTAAACTCTTGGCATTTCTGTACAACCATAAACTAATATAAGGAGTTTGGTCATCCCAGAATAGGTATCTTTATTAATTTGAATAAAGAATAAGAGTGAACTAAAAAATAAACAAAACATAAACACAAAAAACATTAACAACATGCAATCATAGAGGATATAGTGGATGGCCAGGGTGCTTACCTGGGGAGGATGCTTATGTACTGGAAGGACAAGTCAATATTTCTCCCAGAGCACTAGATGGCAGCCCCTCTGGGCTGCAGCGATGTCTCAGACTCCCACAGGGCACCATGACAGTTGGAGTTTGGCACAGCCCTGTTGGGTTCCATAGGTGCCGCCAGGGGTTGCTACAGGGACTGCCAAGCCCTACTTTGTAAGGCTTCCGGACCACGCTAACAGGCCACTGGAAGTACTACCAGGTGCAGGATAAAAGAAGCCCACTGCCACTACTCCTGGAGCCAGAGTCAGGAGGGAGAGACAAAGCTTGCTGGAGGAGGAGTGGAGGTGGTAGAACAGACACAGAGAGAAGAAGAGAGGAAGATAAGACAAAGTGCTTGGTTCTATAATATTGTGCTTTCTAACTGCGGTTGAAGTCTGGTGGGAAATGCCTACTTAAGAGTTTCCCACAGCTGAATAAAAAGCCTGTGCTTGTGCTGAACTTGTGTCTATGTCTGCTTGTGTCTGGTGTTGGATGGCAAGAGTGCCCCCTGCCAGCCATAGAAACAACCTGGAAAAAATGCAAACTAATTAGTTAGCAAACAAATAGGGGAGAGCACAAATACAAAGAGAAAGATGCTAAAAAACAAGTCCATACTGAATATATAAAGGTTTTTAGTTGTGGAAATACATTGCATCACAATCAGAAAGTCTTAACTAGCAGATGTTGAGTAGTGATGTTTTTGAGGTATGTTTTTACACTTTGACACAGCTAGAGCAATACTTCAAGTTTTCAATCTATACTGTTGCTTTCTGTACCTACATATCAATTTCTGGCTAGCATGGGGCTGTAGCTTAGGCAGAAATCATTGACAAACAGAATGTCAGTCCTTTGTAGGCCACACTGCTTTATGAAGTCTTGCTAGTGGCTTGAGTGCAAACAGAAGAGAAGCAGTGCACCAGCATCTTACTCCTCTGGATGCTTTATGTTGTAACAGGTAAGGTAAATGATTTTCTTAACCATAAAAGTGTAAAATGCAAACACAGAAAACAAAGGTTATTTAGATATGTATAAGCCATTCTGCACACAGCAAATAAACATTTACATAAATATATTGTTTACCTTTCACTTCTGTTATTCCCTAACATTTGTCATAACTGAACAACTTTGCAAGTCCCATTTCATGAAAATGACTGCGGCCAGACATACTCAAGCTTTATGGAATGAATAGATTGCTATGGACAGGCTGCAACTGGAAATACAAATTTGATACACCATAAACAAAAGCAGTAACTAGAAACCTACTCTACATGAGCACAGATGAGTGGAATAATGTATGAAAAACTATGGCTTACAATGACACATCTTAGTGTAACATTCTCAAAATGTGTTTGTTTTTACTAATGTGAGATTATCAAAAGATGTTCTTACTGGAGGAAAAACAAAGTACCTTTTTCTGTTAAATACGTGCCCTTTAGGTTTTTTTGAAATTTAATTCCTGGAGGAGGGAAGGAGTTCACTTGCAGGTTTATGACAGATTTTTGAAGATGCTTCAAACATTTTTTTACAATTTTTAATTTTTTGACGTTTTGTTTATTTTGCAGCTCTGATACAGGACCAGTGTGCCCATTCTATGCTAATTGTAAAAAATGTAGCATGTACTAACTGGATGTTAAAGCAGGTACAGATGAAACAACAGCAAGCACTAGCAGTTTCAAAGATTGCCGAAACAATGACAGCTGCTTTGGCGTTTGTGTACAAGGCTCAGTATTTAGTGGAGATAATTTTAGTGAAGTGAAATGTTTGATGTTTGTAGTTGCTTTTGATTGAATTGAATTGTATTATTTTCTATTGTAGTATTTTCATTTATTCATCTACCCATCATTATACCTACTTAATTCATTTCTGGCTACCAAGAGTCTGCAGCACATCCCAGCAGCATCTCGTAGTACTTCACATTTCTAGTTTTGATTTTTACTGCTATGTTTTGAATTTACTGTTGACTAGTGTGTAAATGACTTGAACATTCTAACAATAAAAGATTTCAGTAGTAAATTTTGCTTAATGCATATTATAGGGCTTGCCTTTGTATGGCCTGTTTAATAAAAACACCTTTATTTTGCAGTATTTGTAAGCTGGAGGAGGAAGGGGTAAAATAAGTTAGAAATGTAACAAACTAAAATTAAATCCATGACATGTGAACATGTAGGTTTACAAAAACTAAAATAAAATCTATTTGGACTGAGTTGTCCGTAATGCTTTGCTATTTGCAGTGTTTTGACCTACTTAATGAACATGTCCACCCTGGGTAACGTTTTCTCACCCTTCCTGAGAATAGCTTGGGCAAAGTCCTGTCTCCCTCTCCTGACTTGACAAATGGTTTGCCAAAACGTCTTTGAGGTTGACTGATATTCTGCAGTTGCCTCCAATTTTCCTCCTGGTGCGTCTCATTCAAATCTGGATATACTGTATTGTAGTGTGACAATGTGTAACGATATGTACATTCTCAGAGGGGGTAGTGCAAGAAGAACTGGTGGAGGTTTTGTCCGTCTCTGTGGCTGATGTCACTATGTAATTAAAATGCTCAATGGTGTCATGGCCACAGAGGTCTTCAATCCAACAGCAATGCTGAAACAAACTCATTTTGTGGAGTTTTTTTGGCATCTCCGTGTCTGATGTAATTTTCCCCCATTGTGCGACCAGCACAGATGCATGAAGTATAAACAAGGCTTAATTCAGTAACGGAAGACTTTTCAATCAAGGTTTTGGCCTCTGTTGCTTTATCTCTTTCAGAGGTAGCTATGTGGGAGTGGAATGAATCCTGGCAGGAGTGCATCTCTTGGCCTTTGCTAATGTGTTCTGAAGTGTAGCTCTTTCAGGGTAAGCTGAGTGTGGACTGACATATCCTGGCAGATGGAGCAGCTTCAGACCCATGCTGAGGTATTCCTACCTTTGAGAATAAAGCACAGTGTTTCGGGTTGAGTACACTGTGATGTGTGTAACTACTGAAGTGTCAGGATTCCAGAGGTGAGTACTGTGGGGTCTATTTGTAAACTAACTCTACTAATTAATGTATTTCTGGTATTACATTGTCCACAATATAAAAAGAATCTAAGAAGTTAAAGAGCCTTTTGTGAATGCTTTTTAATGATGAAACATTAGTTGTACTACTTCACCCACTAACCTGGGTTTAATTCCTTTTCTGGTCACAGCTTAGGTGGAGTTTACACTCCGTATAACTATGAGATTCTTCAAGTACTCCATTTCTTACCTTTACCTTAGACATGTTTATGATCTAAACTGGCTCAGAGCAAAGGTATGTGCAAGAAGGTGCCATGGGGTGAACTGGCTTTCTACACAGAGTTGCTTCCTACCTTGTGATTGATGTTGCTGGGAGAGGCTCCACCTCCTTGTAACCCTGTAATGAATTGAATTGGTTTATAAAATGGGTAGAAGAAATGACAATATAATGTGTAAACTGCTTTGTGATATGTACATTAAGAATCACAAAACATTAACTTTAATTTTCCTTTCACAATGATAAATTTGATAAGGACTACTGAGTAGAATTAAGTCTGTCTCAGCTTTTCCATACTTGTTGCATCATTATCTCTATAATTTGAAACATATCACTGTATATACACATTTTAACACTGCCGTTTCCATTCCATCAGAATTGTGTTACTAATGAGCATTTAGCTAGTTGTGTGCCTATCTTTGGGTGTAATTGGTTAAAGATGGCACGTTGGTATTTATTTTTAAATAACTGAGGAAGTACACCAGAAACAAAACTCTCTTGGAATAATGCAAAGTCAAAAAAATAAATTAAACACATGGAACCCTTCATCTGGATCCTACTTCGGCAAGTAATTCTATCATGGTCTGAATTAATCCGGTTATGAAATAATTTAGATTCGTGTCATTATTTTGTCTTGAAAGCCTGGAATTATAAATCACATTTCCGTCTTGTAAAACTATAATGAAATATTTGAGCACTGGTGGATAGGCCTATTTTAATCTAGTACATTAATACTTTAGCATGCAGGAAATTATTGTTCTATCATAATGACTATAATTACATTTGTTTAATAATCCCTGTCAATCCTAATATTGATTGTATACAACTCACCGGATATTGAAAATCATCCATTATCATTTTGACCAGTATAAAAAAGAAAATATGGGATATATAGTTGACTTCAAAAATAGCTTCATATTCACAAATAACTTTTAACCATGAAGGCCTGCACATTTTACATTTTGAAACAAATCAGTTTAATACCTTAGCATCATATTAGAAAATAGTTATAAAGCTTGACAAACATAAAATAAAAGAATAAAGGGTAAACTGCTGTAAACATAAAGGCCTGTGGCATTTTTTTTTCTTTTGTTTCAGTTAGATTTTACAAGGCATGATATAAATGTGTCTTCTACCTAAACCACATTTTATATCCTATTAAAATATTTGCATGTGATAGTTTAAAATAATTTGGTTATAAGCTGAAAGTAATTTATAAGATTTCAAATATCATGTGCCTGTAGGCTTGAAGGTCATACTGGATTCATATGTGCTCAGTCAGTGAAAAGGCTTATACAAGAGTGGGAATTAAACAACACAATGCAAAATACAGCAGTCATGCTGAAGTTGTATAATGAGTCTGCACGTGCAATAGTGTGTGTAGTTTTCATCTCCATATTAAAATATGAGCATAAGTTGGCTAGAGCAAAATCAAAAGATAAGCTAATAGGCTTATTCCAGGACTGCAGAATTTCATCTATAAGAAATGATTGAATGAATGAAATCTTTTCATTTTATGTAAATGGCGATACAGTTAGTTGATGTCATGACCAAATTATGAAAGTAGTATTTGAGGTGGATGCCAGGTGGTCTTTTGAAATCAGTTCATCATCAAGAAGTTTGGTATGTAGTACAGATTTCCCAAAGAAAATAGAAAGTTCATGAAAACAGTTACGAATATCGTATATAGAACGAGTTACCAAAAAGTTAGGTGACATGGAAATGATGACCTCTATTAGGATCAATGGATCTGTTCGAATCAAAGCATGTTGTACGTTCTGATGTTGCAAGTACTAGTTAGACTTTAAAATATTATGCTTAAAATTGTCTGCTTATTAGCAGTCAGATAGTAATAAAACAACTGTTATTTTGATAGCTCTGTTATTACTATTTCTGCCAGTGTAACTATGTATTAAAGTGGCTTAGAATGGATAGATTATCATTTTCATACTTCAGCACTTTCAAGAGGTGACTGATGATCTTCCTCAAAATTCCCTTTTTGTTTATTTTTACTAGTAATCAGTTTTTTTAATATTGTACAAAATAAGAAAACATATAACAATATATGAATCCATATCATTTCTTGCTCGCAGTTTATCTATTACAATCCTCCAATTAATAGTTTATAAAATTGCGTACACTAAGACTCTTGAAATATATTAGTCTCATTTTTCTGTTTTATATTATTTTACAAGGCTGTTTAATATGCTTTATATCATGCAAATTGTTAAAAGCTTTATATAATACATACCAACCCTGATGTGTTATTCAATTCACTTTAAATGTGTTTATTGATATAAAGTGTACAGGTAGAACAATGGTAAAAGCTGCTGCTCCTGGAGTATTAACTGGAGAACAGACAAATGTGAATTTTCTTTGTATCTGAATATGGCACACAGTGCCCTACAGTTTCTTAAACCCTGGAGAAATTCCAGTGATAATGCCGCCTTAATTATCAATGCTGAGGCCCAGCATTTGTAAATCTTTTGTCTGAGTGATTAGAAGACATACAGCCTGTTAAAACAATAATAGAACTGTTCAATTCTTTCAGCTTTGCACTATACCTGTAGAGAATAGTTGCAATATTTATGGTTTTAAAATGAAGACATAATGCACATAAAACCGTGAGAAGCTGATTTTAAAGGAAAAAAGATTACATGTTCAGATTTTTCCTGACAGGCATTAAAATAAATGTGAAGAAGTCTTTGTGATAAGCTTTTGCTATTTTACAAGAGTTTTTTTTTTTTTGCGGTGCTGTGTTCAGTACTATCTGTATGACAGAGTCTTTTATTAGATAAAAGTAGACATTGAGCACAGGATTACAAATTGAAAGAAACTGAAGTTTTCAATTAGATCACACGATGAATTCTGAAGAGTACTGTTTGTTGGGTGTCTTGTGGGATCGTGCTGTGTTTTCAAATGTTGGTCATAGTCGATGTTGCTCCCATAATTGAAAGGAAGAGGAGAAAATGTAGCCATATGCACGTAGTGAATAAACAAATCACTCAAAATATCATTCAAATTAAATGAAGTAGTCACTAGCTTGGTGCCACACCTTAAGAGTAATGAGAGAAGAACAAAACAGCTAAAATTTCTGGTCCTAATGTCCCAGCTACAGGATAAGATGGCATATATATTCAAAATTTCTAACAAGCTTTCAACTCTTGATTTCTGAATGTGACTGTGCACTTAATTGGTTAAAATACTTTTTCTTCCATTTTCTTCCAATTATTAGTTAAGGAATAATAATTTACCTATTATTCATTTTGATAAATGAGAAGTTTTTCTGAAATTAAGTTAAGGCAAAAATGAATAAACAATAAAGTCAGAAACTCATTGTGTGTTTTTAAGCTTTCTTTTTTGTTTAAGTGCCTTTGAAACAGCAGAGCTTGAATCCTTTTTTGAATCTCACAATCCAGCTCTTAGGCTGATGATATCTGTCAAACATCTCTCACGCCGTAAATGGGAATTTCTCCTTCTGATAAAAAGATAAGGGATTTGTATTTTAATAAAGTATTTAGTTTAACACTGTAAATTTAATTATGTGATAAGGTCTCTGTACTCCTAAACTGCTGCTTAAAATGAATTGTATAAAAAACATTTTGTTACTTTTCATTGTAGATAATAATACTTACCACTAGCTTTTTTAGATGTTATTTAGGGGTGCAGATTCCAATATCGTCCTTCGGAGCATCTGGAGTCTCATTTATAAAACTTTGCGTGGATTTGAGTGTGAAAATATGCTTATGCCAAAAAACAGGAAAATATGTATGCCAAAAGAAATCCAATTTATAAAGACTGGCATAAGCACATTTCTGCTCTAGTTTTCCTTTGTAAATCGTAATAGTCTTGTAAATGTCCATACAAATCTGGATTGGTTGCCACCCTTATACAACCACACATGGAGTATGCAAATGAACGTTGTGTATAAGAAATAAAGATTTCGCAGACCATCATTGGTTGGTAGAACAGCATCTCACCTGATGCATCCAGCTCTGACTGCATTTAAGTACTTCTATGGTGCTCTCCACAGAGCATTGTAGTTCCTCTCCTCTGCACTCTGGGGTTGGGGAATGACATAAGACATCTGAGCAGGTAGCCACTATCACCTGGCACATACATGTAATGATGCGATTGCTGTTACAATGAATAGTATAGCGAAATAATAAACTGCGGGTTCGGCCAGTTACCTTACTAACAGGCCAGCCATCACATACAGCACCTTCAGAAAGTTGTCTGATTAACGCTACTTTGTCTGAAAACCACTGAGTTACAATGTTTGTCAGTATCATCTTAGCACCACAGATGATTTATCTGTTAATGGAATGTGTTGCCAACTACATATGGAAAACCAGATACTGCTGCATGTTTACTTTTTATGTTGGTGTGTACAACCAAACCATATAGAAAATGAATGTAGTACCTCATCAGTCATTTATGGTTTCTAGGAAAGAGGGCATGTTGGAGCTAAAGCTTTGTGGAGACAGACCTGATCTGTTGGTCAGTTAGCTCTGGTAAGTGCCTGTTGCCAGAAAGCCAACTGTTGTTAAAACCTGGATATGAACAGGTAGAGCCCAATTTTGGGTAGTCTGTCTTACTAATGCTGGAGCCAACTCACCACATAATTCTAAGGGAATGACTTTTGAAAATCTAAATTGGCCCATAAAGCAGTCAAAAAAAAAACTGACTGGGCCTTGAAAGCTTGTTCCCTCTGTACTGTATATGACCATTTGAATAGTCTTCAAACATTAGCAAACAAGTCTTGTTGTGTCAAAACATTAGACTATAAATAAGCTGAAGTGCATGATTTAGAGCTCCCTGTACACTGGGAGTGAGTCATGTCTGTTTTTGTACTGTGCTTTGGTTTTTAATATTTAGAAGTGACAACTGGTATCTGAAATAAACTGCTGAAAAGAATAAAATGTTTTTATAGTGCAAATACGCAAAATTGGCCCCCTTAAAAAGGAAATAAAATTGTCTATACTTCATATTCATCACTTTTGAGGTTTAATACGTTTATCACATAAATAAATATAATAATGGCTCAGTTATATGATTTATTATGTGCATGAGTCATCCTTTAGCTTAACATGATCAAGGGTATCATCATTTCCCAGTTTCTCCAAAATGTTGCTTTTGGATGGGTAATAGTTGTCATAAATATATGCAAGTTCTCCCATCATGGCTTCTCTTATAAATCTTGAGTTTTACGTATAAAGCAGTGGATGCACATTTTGAGCCTCTTTTTGTGCATACACAAGTTTTATAAATCTGTCCCCAGGTCACTTGTGGCGGTCATCCATGGCCCAGAGGAGTTGCAGTGCCTGCGGTGGTGATGAGGTGCTCCAAAAAGAGTTTTGGGGTCTCGCTGAGAACACCAGTCCACTGTGTTATGGGTCAAAATCATTTTTTAGATTCCATGTGGCAACCATTCCATGATCACTGTGGTCCTTCTGTGGTCAGTGTGGTGCACCAGTGGCCAGCTCATTAATGCTTAGACTTCATAGCACAGGCAAGGGGGTCCACCATTAGAGATTTCTTTCAGAGGTCATTGCCTCTTCAGTCTTCTCTGTGCTGCCTTCTGTTGGTATAAGCCATCAGATGGTGTTCCAGGGAATGGAGGATGGTGAATGTTCACCTGTCATGTGGGGTTATTATCTTTTGCAGGACATCTCTGATTTTGAGTATTTTGCCTAAGCTGCCCATGCATGTCAGCTCATCTCTCCACTGAGATTGTTGAATACCATTTGTAGTAAAATGCAGTCCTTGGTGTCTGCAATGTTGTTGTTGTCCAGCATCACTAATATGGTAGCAGTGAAGCAGTTCCTCCAAGCGTCTTGGAGTGGTTGGCACAGGATCCGCCAATGTTGCCTGCTTGGCTAAGCTGGGATTGCAATGGTGAGACTTCTTTGGATGTCCTAGTGATGAAGACAATTGTCGGACAAGCGTTGATGTTGATGTAAGACAGCTTATGCCCGTCAATGTCAATTCCAAAGACATCCCAGTCAAGCACCTGAATGATGTCTCCAGGCATGATGACAAAAATTTGGCGATGATGATATCCCCCACTAGGGTGGTCCCTTCTTGATGGGAACTATGACAGGGCAATGAAATATTTGGATGATGGTGCTTATGACACAGTAGCACTCTGCCAGGACATGGCTGTATATAACTTTGATCTCCATGCCTTTGGAGTTCCTGGATGATTGCCTTGTGTGCAACCATATTGAAATGAAACATTGATTATGTAAAGAAATGCAAAATAGTGTAACAAACCTCTGACTACTTAGTTTGATAGTATCTCACAGTGTGTTAACGTGTTTAGGATGTTCTAGTACAGACTAAAAAGATCTTTGCTTTTTTAGTAGTGCCATTGTTGTTTGTTTTATGACAATAGGCTAAACATCTGCAACCCACTGATAATCTGATATTCATTATTTCAACATTTTTAAGCAGATATCTCACTCTTACTCGATGGTGTTATCCTCCAAGGTCTGTTCATGGTCTACCATCAGTGTCTCTATATTCAGATAACTTTAAAATCTTCTTTTTCTTTCGCTCTAGCACTCTGACGAACTATCCCAGCAAAATGTATTTATTAATTGTGCTTATTATACTAATCCTGTATCTCCACTGCCCTTCCACTTAATTTCCTTATGACATATAGAGTATTGTAATAATCTTATATTGCATTTATCTTGTTAACTTGAATTGTATTCTGATTTGCTTAATAAATGTCCGTAATGTTTTTTGTAAAGGTAGCTTGATTAAATATTTAAAGACTAATTGGCATTTTTGTGAATGCTTATGACTAATGTAAAGTTCCAAGTCATATGGATCGACTGGACCACTACATCTTTTAAATCTTTTAAGCAAGGTAATATTTATTTTTGGTACTTAATTTTGTGCAATGCATACTCTGGCATTACAAATTTAAAAAAAAAACAGACTTCATTAAACTAGTTATGAGTAGGAAAAGTGCATTTGTGCAAAAAAAAAACAAAACAACTTATTAACATACGTTGCAGATTTTAGAAATTTATCAAAGCCTATTAATATGTGACGGTTATATTTAAACACTTTCGTAAATGCTCATTTATCAAAAGTGCCATAGCATTCAGATTTATGTGATGCTTTCTTTAGCCCAGGATTGCTTGTAGAAGTGATAAAAGCAACAAACAATGGAATATGAGGAATTTAAAAGGATGGCTTTATACCCAACATCTCTCTCTATATAAAATCCAACATATGTCTGTCTGTATGTCTGTCCACTTTTCATGAGAGAACTACTTAACGGATTAGATCAGGTTTTTTTCTAATAACATTCCAGATGATTTTGCGACTTCTTTCATTGCACATTAGAATGATAGTTTGTTTGCAGGAGCGATATATTTGTGCTAATCTGAGACAGAGGCTGTGGGATGAGGGGAGGGTGAAGCGTGACGTCAGGAGTAGGGAGCTGCGCTGGGCCCTCCTTACTGTCCAGTTTCACTACTACGTGGGAAGAGCCACGGTGGATGGCTAGTTGATAACAAAATAGACAATGTCAAGGACAGGACACCAAACACATTTAATGTGTAAATGAGAAATTAAGATAACTAGAAAGCAAGGAAGGTGTCAAGCTGACACAACATCCTAGGTCTGAATCCCACACTCAGTTGTTGTCCATGTGCTGTTTATACATTTAACAACATATGCACATGTGGTTTACTCCAGGTAGTTCAGTTTTCCATCCATATCATCAAAGCCATATTAGTTTGTTGAGTGCCAATTGCCAGTGTGTAAAATGCCAGGACCAGGGTACTCTCTTAACAATAGGGTAGAACTAACAAGGAAGAGACAGATTTTAAGCACACCCATTCCAAGTGATTAATTGTTAAGAAAAAGTAAATCTGTAGAAACAGTCATTTTATGATACAGTCCTGTAGTTTTGAAAAGTCAAGGACATTATGAGTTAATGATCTCATGGGGTATGACTTCTGTCTTAGCTTGTGAGAACTGTACTGATTGGCTCCTTCTAGGCAGAATTTCAATTACTGTTCAGAGAAGAAATACAGAAAAACAGGTACCTTTTAGCTTATTGTCCTTGAATTGTCATAATCATAGCTGCTACTTTATCTATTTAAAACACTAAATCTTAGCAGAAAATAGGAAGAAGACTATGAAAGGGTTCAGAGATCAAACTTTATTGTAAACAATTCTTGATACCCTCTAAAACACAAAATATATGGAGAGACAGGTAAGAATTGTCTGTAACAAGATAATTTAATATAGCATCATTATTTTCCTGATGTTATTATCATAGGTTTTGAAAGTGGAAATGAGGTCCTACAGAGTAAGAATAAAGAATAAGTTTATATTTGGCATCAATAAAGCATCTATCTATCTATCTATCTATCTATCTATCTATCTATCTATCTATCTATCTATCTATCTATCTATCTATCTATCTATCTATCTATCTATCTATCTATCTATCTATCTATCTATCTATCTATCGAAAACTGTATTCTAAATGTAAAAGAATTTTCTTTTTTTTTGGTATGACAATTAGAGAATTCTTGCAGAAGGTAATGACAATAGGCAATCATATCTGAGAGAAAGCTCTGCAGTAAAGAACATTTGACAAAATTTTGAGTGCAAGCCTGAAACAACAATGGGAAATCTGGGAACAGCATAATTCGAGGAGAAACATGATTAAAAGAAAACTTAGTAAAAGTGATTTAAGAGATAAAAAGATGGTCTGAGCATTTAATGTACAATATAATATAACAATGGAATCTAAAATGAGAGATAAGTTCTGTAGCATCTGATAAAATTATACTATAGAGAGTGAATACTCAAGATAAGAGAGATCAGATAAAGATACACAACCTAAAAAAACTAAATGTCATACTAAATTATGAATGAATGGCCATAAAAGTCTATGGGGAACTGAAACAAAGCTACAATTGTGTCATAAGCAATTTACCTAAAATATAAAAGAAAATCTTCACTGACTGACAATGGATTTCTAGGGACATGCAGTACTGAAGACTCAGATCAAACTAGATGAGAAAGGGTCCAACTGGGTCTTTCTGTATGGGACACCACAGTGACTAGATATAAATCAACTTAAAACTGCTAATATTAAGCATACCCAGAGGTGTGGGCATTTTAATCCATAAAATAGTCCCACTTGTAGAAACAAATTTAGTATCAGATTCTGAATTGTGCTATGTCATGATCGTAGGGAATTGATTCAGATCCTTTATTCTAAAGTAATTCTGGTAAACATTAATGCACCTAATGCAGATTAATTTGCTTTGGTTCCTAATATGAGCACTCATGAGAATTTACTTGCATTTTAAAACCAGACTTGAATAGGTCCTCTGCTACAGTAACTATGATGTCTAAAACTACAAAGACACACTTATACAGTGTATTGTGGTTCACAGTTTACTAGACCCATGGGAATAGTTATATCTAAATTTCTTCTTTGATTAATTCCTGCCCATTATGAAATCTTGTCAGTACAACACTACTGTCAACTCTGACCACCCTCCTCTTATTTTGGAACTTGCATTATTATGCCCTACATATTTTACTTCCAACTGGTGTCTTAACCCCAGTCATTAGCAACTGAAAGTTCTGTGCTTAAATCAGTGCTAACTATTATCAATTTGCCAGTGTCACAAACGTGCATTTAGGAGGCAGTCAAAAAGCCTAACGGTGAATGAAACATCACAAGACAAAGGGATGTCACATGGTACTTACCCAAATCTCTTAATCTCCCAACAGGAAGACTGAAGACAAATAAGTCCTTCCATTTCTGGGTTCCAAAATGGCTGCCAAGATGTCACTTCCAGCCCCAGCCATGACATCATTTCCGGCCACTATGGATGACTTCACTTCTGGTTCCGTTCAAAATGACGTTGCTTCCGACTCCTGAATTCGACGTCATTTCCTAAAAACCATTTCCTGTTTTCATTTCAATACTGTATATAAATGCCATTTTGTTTCATGTACTTTGTCAATTGCTACCATCACAGTACTTTTGATAATTTCAACCGTTTTTTCTGCTTTATTTTTGTCCGCTGGACAATATAAGGGGATGGTCCCCAAAACTTCATTTTTGTGGAGCTTCTTTTTTCTTTAAATTCCACAATTGGCATAGCTGGCAGGATATTTTTGTTCAAAGATGACTGAAGAACAGGATCTGAATACTGTACTTCCCACCATCATGGCCGAACTGTGTACTTTAAAGGTGCAGATGGGTGAATCTCGGACCCAGCTAGCCGAATCCGAGGCTCGCACTGCAGCCATGGTACGGATGGAGGCCGCTCGGTCATCACCTACACAATTAATTTACTTGACTGTGGAAGATGATATTGAGTCTTATTTTTTGGTATTTGAGCAAACCACTAAGTGGAACGTATGGCCGAGGTTTCAGAATGGGCGTACCTACTGGCCCCCTACCTGAAGGGGATAGCGCAGAGAGCCTATTACTATTTAACTGAGGAGCAGGCCGCACACTATAACAGTTTTGAAAACAGAGGTGTTGAAATGCTACGGCATCTCTCCGGAACAGAAGGCGAGAGAATGGAGGGTGTGACAATCTGATCCCGAATGACCTTTAAGAACACAGGCGTTCGAGGCATGGAGTAAAGTGTGTCGTTGGCTACGGCCTGATATTAACAACTCCCACAAGATGGCCGAGCTATTAGCGTGTGAGACCTTTGTTCATGCCCTCCCTGAAAACATCACCCAGCAAATCCAGAAACAAAATTTTGAAAATATAGACACCTTGATCAAGGTTACTGAATGGCACTGGGCGGCTTGCAAATCAGGGAGATCAGAATGGTCCTCTTGCCGTACCCAACAGGCACATGGGGCAGCCCCTGAGCCCTCTCGATGAGCTCCTGAGTCTGCCGTCCATCAAAGGGACAAATATTTTGGCCTTCCCCACTGTTTCAAGTGTGGGCAGGTAGGTCATCTGTTCCCAGCATGCATCAATGAACCAATGGATTGCTCGCTGGTTAAGGGAGAAAGGTACTGTGCCGCTGTGATTAACCCTTTGTCTCTTCCTTATACAGGTGCAGTTATTATAAATGGTAGGAAGGTAAGGGCAATGTTTGATTCTGGGAGTAACATTTCCATTGTTGCTTTCCGATTCATTTTACCACGACAGTGGCTTAGAATAAACACTAGCCTAAAGTGTATTCATGGGGACATCCGATATTATAAGACCGCTAGCTGCGTGATTACAATAGATCATGTCATGAACAAATTAACCATGGCAGTACTACCGGATCCCCCATTTCCTGTCATATCAAGGAGAGACTGAAAAAAAATTAACAGTGGTACAAACGCAACTGAACCTGAGAAAAATTTGTGCTTAATAATGAAGAGTTCTTCTACTCCAACTGCCTCCATGCCGTGTACAGCGGTCACTAGGACCCATGTAGGTACTCAGTATGAGGGAATTGATGTCCCATCATCCTCTGCAGGAGCTAGTACAGTTAACGTAGAGGACATGGTGGCAGAAGCCCCTCCCACTGAGGTCACCAGAGACCCTATTCAAAATTTATCGGCACAATATCTAATTACCCCATCTTCCTTTAAAAGAGAACAATGGAAGGATGATTCCTTAAAATTCGCAAGGAATTCAATAGTATCTCCTGAGGGTTATACATTCCTAGATCCCATGCCAGCGATGCCTTTCTTTGTAATACAAAATGAACTCTTAGTACCACGTACTATCGGCGACAAATATGTGAACTAGCATATGCTCACCTTCGAGGAGCCCATTTAGGCTCTGAAAAAACATTGGAGAGAATTAAGCTCCAATTTTATTGGCCAGGGATAAATGAGGAGGTCCGACGATTTTGTGCTTCTTGCCCCGAATGCCAACTTCGTCAGATTCCTAGGAGGAACCGTGCTCTTCTTGTCCCCCTTTCCCTTATTTATATACCATTTAAACAAGTCGGTATCGACCTTGTAGGACCGTTAGAACCCTCGTTGAGAGGTCATAAATATATTTTAGTTCTAGTAGACTATGCCACTCGATTCCCAGAAGCTGTTCCCCTGAACTCAGCTACTTCTAAAAACATTGAATGGGAATTAGTAGGGATATTCGTGCATGTAGGGATCCCCAAAGAAGTTCTTATAAATCAAGGGACTCCCTTCACTTTGGTGACGTTCAGGGAGGTGGCTAAATTACTCAAACATCGGTTTACTGAAAACATCGGTCTATCATCCCCAGACAGATGGGTTGGTGGAACGTTTTAATCAAACTTTAAAACAGAAGTTACGAAAAAGTAGTTAACACTAGAATTACCAGAGTCTACGAAAAAACTCGTAGATCTGGTTCACCTTAAAACCGTTCTCACCTCTCTTTTGTCTTCTAAATGTGCCGATTAAGACGAGCAGCAAGTAGCCGGCTATTCCATCCCCCACCGTCACAGAACGTTCACTAAGTTTTCGCAGCTCATGCCTTGTTTGATTATCTGGGAGTGACTGAACTGCTGGAGTTTTAGAATGGAAATAGTAGATTGTTATTTGGAACACACGCATTTCATGCGTGTTCCGTTTCTATAGTAATCTGTGCAAACACATTGTTAAAACAGAAACTTTTTCCTATTTTAGTAATAAATGTTACAAAATGTAGGCATAAACTATAGAATGTGTGAAGCCTGAAATCCAAACATCAAATAAACACTTTCACAAAAGGTTCAAGGATGATACGACACCTTCCGTGGCTTAATGCTAAGGTTTCCTGTCTGGGAGCACAGCATCCCTGCCGTGCTACAGAGACCCGAGTTCAATTCCCAGCTTTGGAGAAAGTGTTTTTTTTTCTTCAAACGGACATAAAATTTATAAATTGGTATGCACTGTAAATCGTTAAGTTTAAAATGTCGATCGCGGTTATTTCTGTTGATTAATTCATGCTTTTTACTTAGAGTCAGAACAGGAGCTTGTTCAGCTTATTCAGGTTCTGATCTGACTCAAACAGCGCCAGTATAACTTCACACCCAATCTGACGCTGTTCGTTTTCAAATAATATTGCATTACTTCGACGATGTTTTCTGATCGGTACTTTTCGCGCCATAAAATGATTTCTTCAAAACGTCACATATATTTGTCTCTTTCTTTTTTTAAAATGTGTGTTGTAGCACGCAGCAACTGGCCACCTGCATGTTCTTACACACACTGAATAAGACAGCGCTATATGCAATCATCAGATTCAAATGTTAACAGTTATATAGAACGGAATGGAAATCAGCAGTTCTTAGCATTGCACCACGCAAGCTGTCATATCGACCGCCTACTGTAACTTGCTTTCTTTTTTCTTCGGTTATAGTCTTGAATAAAAGTGCACTTGTTTTGTTATACTTTTACATCAACATATGTTCCTGTGTTTGAGTGACATGGACATGCTCAAAAAATACACGTATAATGCCACGAAAAGTGCATGCAGACACTTCAGTTCGCAAGCATTGGTACGACAATGCAGTCACAAGTACACTGCAGAGCTATAGCGCGTCTTTATGTGAAAACAGCAGTGTCAGATTGGGAGTGTCTGATGATTGCATATAGCTCTGAAGTTACTGCTCTTTACTATGCTTTCCTCTGCATGTCCTGGAGTACAAAAGAAACAGCATACAGCAACATGTAGAGACTGGCAAGATTGTAGGAAAAAAAACACGTGGTCGTATGTATCGTGATACACTGCAGAGCTATAGCGCGTCTTTATGTGAAAACAGCAGTGTCCGATGGGGGATGGGGGGTGTTAGGGAAGGATCCTGAACGCGATTGAGACAATGAAAAGTGAATTAAAAAAAAATTAACAAAGCTAACCTTTACAAATATAATAAATTACACCGGCTGTTACAGACTGAAATCAAATGTATCTTTTTATTCTAAAATAGTAAAAAATAAGAACACTTCTCAAAATGAAATCATGCAGGATCGAACTGGTGACCTTCTGATTCCTAGTCAACAACTGGTACTATTGCGCCACAGCAGCAGTCGTAGTAAATAAGTGTCAATGTTGCACACTAAGGCAGCTTTTTTTGGTGGCGGCTTTTTTTTGTACCTTTTGTGAAAGTGTTTCTTTGATATTTGGACTTCAGGCTTCATACATTATATAGTTTATGCTAACATTTTGTCATTTGCTACTAGAATATAATAAACGTTTCTGTTTTAAAAATGTGTTTACACATATTACTGTAGAAATGCAACACACATGAAATGCGTGTGTTCCAAATAACGATTTATTATTTCCACTCTAAATCCCCACTTCACTCCCACATAATCAATCAAGGCATGAGTTGAGAGAAGTTCGTGCACGTTCTAAGTCAGTGGGGGGATGGAATAGCTGGCTGCTTGCAGCATGTCTTTATCAGTACATTTAGATGACAAAAGACGCTAGAAAACGGTTTTAAAAAGTAATTTAAGGTGGGCCGGATCTACGAGTTTTTTCGTAGGCTCTGGTAATTCTAGTGTTAACGAGGATGGGAGAAACTGGGACCAGTTACTTCCCCTCGTATTGTTTGCCTATCGGGAAGTTCCACAGGCCTCTACAGGTTTTTCTCCATTTGAATTATTATATGGAAGACAACCCCGTGGGCTAGTGGACATGTTAAAAGAAGGTTGGGAAGAGGAGGTCCTTCCTACCTGAAATATACTTGAATATATCGCGCAATTACGCGATAGATTGGAACAAATTAGACCAACACTAAAAGAAAATTTTGAAAAAGCTCAGAGCAGCACAGTCTCGTTATTATAATAGAAACACCACCAGTCAGGAATTTTTCCCGGGTGATCGTGTAATGGTGCTCGTTCCTAGTTCCCATTCTAATGTCATTTTATAGTTTTAATTGGTAATATGGCAGTTTTAATCTTAGTTTCAAGATTCCGCATGAGTTATTGCATTTTAGCCTATTGTTGCATTGATATTTATAATTATAAGAATTACAAGAATAGATTAGATATAACCTGCTCTCATTCTCTCCCCCCTTTATCCCCCCACCCCCCCATTTTGCCTCCCCACATGAGGCTAGATCCCACTTCGCGATGTTCCAGTCCTCTGACATACGAAGAGACAGAGCACGTCCAAAACAAAACAAACCCCACCCTGCAGCGGCGTTACAGAATTAAAACAGAGATATCTTTTGCAGTTAAATTCTTAATACTATCTGCCGAAAATATTCTCATTAACAATATTTAAGCTTGAAATAATCTTCAGCGCTTTTAAGTTAAGATATTAAGATTAAAAAAAAAAAAAAAAAAAAGAAACAACCCTGGGAATGATTTTAAAAACTAGTCTAGGATAAACCTGGTAATTCCTACTGTAATAGTATAATGGTAATAGTATAAATAGTAGAAAAAGCAATAAACCAAGGGTATGAAGTTAAACAGTCTACTTTAAGGTATAGTAAAATTAAAAAAAAAAGAAGAAAAAAAAACCGAATCCTACTTTAATTACTTCCACATTTTCACACTCACATCTATAACTCTATAACTCTATAACTCTGATTAAAACATAAACATATAAAGTCCAGATAAAGAAAAGGAAAAAAAAAAAGGGATGTATAATTATAATACCAGTCTCTTTAAACATGGATCCAGAGAGCAGATCATAGGTCCTTCCTGTGCCTTGATAGAATACGGCTCCTTATTAACTTTCAAAAAAGTGTCGGAAACAGCTTCTTTAGTTCCTTTTCAGCTTCTTCTTTGCTTAGGAAAACATAATGTTGATCTTGAACTTTCACTTTCAGTTTGGCGGGATACAAGAGGCTGTATTTGATATCGGCTTTCCGTAGCAACTTTTTAATGTCGATGTAGGATCTGCGTTTTGCAGCTGTTGATGGTGAGAAGTCAGGAAAAATACGAATAAGATTATTTTCGAATATAATCTCTTGCTTGCGTCTGAGAAGTGCCATCACATCAAGCTTACATCGTAGTCACTCAAAGCAGACAATAAAAGACCTAGGTTTAAAGGCGCTTGGTATGTTTGTGCGATAAGCCGTGGCTATCTCAATGTCGAGTTTAAAGTCATCTCCAATTATTTTAGACAGTAATTCTACTGCAAATTTCACTGGGCTTGAGCTTGAGCTTTCTCGTTTCTCAGGTATACCCTCAATTCTTATATTATTTCTTCTGCACCCATCCTCCAGGGCTGCAAGTCTGTCTCCAAGTTTTTTGCATTCGGAGTTCGCAGCTGTGGCTTTTTCATTGGCGTTAGACGCCAGTTGTTCCGCTGTTTCAACTCGAGCCATGAGTCCCTGCTTAACGTCTTCCTGCTGATCTGAAACATCATTAATATGGTCATCAAGCATTTTCAGTTTGGAATTAGTTTCTTCGATGTGTTCCACTAATTTCTCCAACATGCCTTTAAAGTTCACGTCAAAACGTTTAAATAGACGCGTTTCCTTATCTTTGTTATCCTTCTTGAGCTCAATGGTCACCTTCTTAAGATCATTCATGTTATCTTTCTTAAGCTCATTCTTAAGCTCATTCATGGCCGTAACCATGGCAGTGGCCAGTGTAGCGATCATCTCTTTCAGTTCGGACAGTTCGCTTCGGCTTTCGTGCTCCGCGAGTGGAAATGCAGCTCCTGTTACAGCAGGCACTGCAGGCTCACGATGAGTAGATGAGTAGTTCCCATTCTAAATGATTGGCACATTGGCAAGGCCCTTACGAAATTAAGGAAAGAAAAAGACTCATAGATTATTTGGTTAAACAACCGAATTATCGACCGAGTGAGCAAGTGTATCATATTACTTTGCTGAAGCCGTGGAAGGACAGGGAAATCGATCCCTCCTCTGGCCAGCCTTGTTCCCTTTTCATATCAAAGTTTCGCCTTAATTTCAGACCTGATTTAATCCTGAAACAAAAACAGGACCTAGAGATGGCTATCCTGTCATTACCGGAAGTAGTGAACAAGCTACCAGAACGGACTGCTCTAATTGAACATGACATCGTTACTGACCCGGGGGTAACTGTCAGAGAAAGACCCTATAGGCTCCCGGAGGCAAAGAAGGCGGAAGTAGAGTTGGAAATTAGACAAATGCTGAAATTAGGGGTTATTGAAGAAAGTTATAGCCCCTGGTCTAGTCCAATTGTCTTAGTTCCTAAGCCTGATGGGCTGTGGAGGTTTTGCAATGACTTCTGACGACTTAATCAGGTCTCTAAATTTGATGCGTATCCAATGCTGCAAGTGAATGATCTACTTGATTGGCTTGGAAACGCTCAATTCCTAACCACACTTGATATGACTAAAGGGTATTGGCAAATTCCTTTAACGGCCTGCGCTAAAGAAAAAAATGCTTTTATAACTCCAAGTGGACATTGGCAGTACACTGTTCTCCTTTTTGGCTTGCAAGGGGCACCAGCAACTTTCCAACGTCTGGTAGATACGCTGCTATGGCCCCACAATTCATTTAGTGTCGCCTATCTGGATGACATAGTCATTTATTCCGGCACATGGGAGGAACATGTATTGCAGGTCAAAACTGTGCTCTCCACACTAGCACAAGCCGGACTTTGCATTAATCCTAACAAATATTTCTTTGGATTAAAAGAAGCCAAATATTTGGGCTACCTGGTGGGTGGGGGCACTGTTAAACCACAATGCTCCAAAATTGATGCCATCATAAATTGGCCCTGTCCAGTGACTAAGAGGCAAGTTCAAGCATTTCTGGGCTTAGCGGGCTACTATTGCTGTTTTGTACCTCGTTTCTCTGAAATTGCTGCGCCTTTATCTAATTTGACAAAGAAACGAGCAACCTTAAAAGTGGTATGGGATGATAAGGCTGATACTGCATTCAGTGACTTAAAATTGGCCCTTATGTCAGCACCTGTTTTAAAATCTCCTGGTTTTTCTTTTCCTTTAATACTCCAGACCGATGCATCGGACACAGGATTAGGGGCCATGTTGAGCCAATTCATCGATGGTGCTGAACACCCCATTATGTACCTCAGTCGGAAACTGCTTGACCGGGAGACCAGGTTTGGTGATCAAATGGGCTATCACGCAGTTAAGGTACTGCCTGTTGGGGCGGGAATTTACACTGGTGATCATGCTGCTCTACAGTGGATGTCCTTTCACCAGGAGTCTAATCCCCGTATCACTAGGTGGTTTTTGGACCTTCGTTTTAGTGTTGTTTATCGTAAAGGTTCCTTGCAGGCCAACGCGAATGCTCTTTCCCGTGCCCATGACTTCTCGGTGCAGGTCTCCTGAGGAGGGGTGGGGGTCATGTCACACACGTGCGTTTAGGAGGTAGTCAAAAAGCCTAACGGTGAGTGAAACATCGCGAGACAAATGGCTTATCACGTGGTACTTACCCGAATCTCTTAATCTCCCAACAGGAAAACTGAAGAAAAATAAGTCCTTCCATTTCCGGGTTCCAAAATGGCCACCAAGACGTCACTTCTGGCGCCAGCCATAACATCACTTCCGGCCACTATGAATAACTTCACTTCCAGTTCCTTTCAAAATGACGTTGCTTCCGGCTCCTGAATTCGACGTCACTTCCTGCCAACCATTTCCTATTTTCATTTCAATACTGTATATAAACGCCATTTGGTGGGGAAGTCCTTCACAAAGCAACTACAATTAACGATCTTGGGGAGCTCCTATAAAACATCACTCACTGCAAGGAAACTAAGCAAAATCGATGATGCAGGTGTTATGTAGGAGGTGTGTGGGGTGGGGTGGGTACCCTGTGAAGCACTGAGCACCACTAAACAATGAAAAACAGTCGACAAGCTTTGTTCCCAGTGAAGTGATATGATAATACCTGCGTTCAAAAGTGCTGCGTGGCACAATAAAAATTGCGGATGAGTTGTATGTTAATGGAGTGTCACTGCTTACTATTAACAAAAGTAGCTGCATTCTCGCTAGGTGCCCTTATTGCAATATGTGTTCAGTAAATTTCTCCAACCAGATATTACAAATTGCCTTTTTATTTTGGCCAATGGGAACTAAAATACATCATATTTATCACTTTTGAGGTTTAATATGTTTGTTACTTCAATACGCTTAACAATAATGACTAGGTGATATGAATTATTTATACACAAGTCATCATCTAGCTGGTTTGCCTGCATCTCCATTTATGATGAAAGGTGTCCCCAAGATATTTCATTATGCATATGTGAAAATTCCAAAATCATAAAATACACCAAATACTTCTGGTCCCAGGCATTTCGGATTATGGATGCACAACCTGTACTATGAAAGTTTTTTTAACTGAAAAGCCAATAAAGGGATAAAAAAACATTAGCGTGTCAATAATGAACAAATAGAACCCTGGGCTTTGATGAGGGATGTGACTTAAGTCAAGGAAATTAATCGAAAGGAATTTTTCACACGTACTGCATATTGATAAAAGAATGAACTTTCGTAGCTACACTTTACAAAAATCATTAATCTGTTTTTTAAAGTATTATCAATTATTCTTTGAGGCGGTAGTGGTTCTTTATTTTTATCCATCCATCCATCCATTGTCCAACCCGCTGAATCCGAACACAGGGTCACGGGGGTCTGCTGGAGCCAATCCCAGCCAACACAGGGCACAAGGCAGAAACCAATCCCGGGCAGGGTGCCAACCCACCGCAGTCTTTATTTTTATGGCAATTTAAATTATTTGAATTTTCATGTTTGTTTCCTTATTCTTCACTCACATGATAAAATATGCAGATGGTTTAAGTAGTTGCCAAGTCATAGGCTGAAGGCATTAGAGTGTACAGTATTGTTACTGAAATTTGAAGAATGACCAGAACAAAAATTCATAAGAATAAACAATCACTCTGCTTTTTTACAGCCATAAACAGTTCTAAAATACTTAAAAGTGTTATTTTAAATAGTTATTTAAATTTAATTTAGATATTACATGAATAGTCTTTAATTGTTTTCACTTTGATGTCTATGAAATTTGATAGCATTCATCATGCTTGCCAAATCAAATTTGTTTCTTTATTTTTTATGTCAGTTAATAATCACTTTTCTTTATGGTTCAAATCTTTTTTTACTGTCTGCTAGATGTAAAATTAACTCTGACTGTTTTAATTATCCTTTGTTCTTTGTGGCTCTCAGTGTACTCTTTAGTAATATGTGTGTAATCATTGTAAGACAGCAATGCTGGGTTGACAGACTTTTTTTCCAATGTTAAGTTTAATCAAATTGTCCTTTACTGAAGTATTTCTTTTTTGTTCTTTAAACGTGCTTTTTCATATTCTCATAATCACAAGTTAGCCTTAGAAATTTTGCACTATCTGTAATTTCCATAAATGTATTCAATCTATTTCTTGTGGGATTTTAGCTGTATTAAAACGTCTGTACTATACAGTATAAAGAAAAATAAGTGTACCTTTTGTAATAGTCCTGGTTTCTACACATGAAAAGGCATACTATATTGTTACTTTGTATTAAGTGTAATATCTAATTTCCTGAATTATTGTCCAGCAATAAAAACTTAGTATTTAAACCATACAATCCTGTAAAAATGGTGATGAGGTAAATTAAAAGAATACTGTACTGATTGTGAAATTATAGGAGGTTAAATCCCATAAGCACAAGGTTTTCTCAGAAATGAACTCAGGAATCACTGCCTCAAAACATTATCGTACTATTTAGTAAATCTTAATGTGAGTTTAAGAGCCAAGAGGCTGGATTGGAAATCTTAGGCTTTTAGTTTGAAATGTTCTTAACTGTTTAACAGACACTAGCTTTCCCTATAGTATGGGCCTTCATGCTTTTTTTCCAGGGTTTCATTGGTAAAATACATTAATAAGAAGGATAAGTGTCTGTATTTCTGTTTATGTGTCTGTGCAGTTGCTACATTTCTGTTATTCCAAAAGATGACGCATCACAAACATGTTTAGTAATAATATGCATTGCATTTGTCATTCCAATGGATGGCACATCACAAACAACTATCCTTTGATAAATTCCATACCAAATGGCACATTACAGGGACATATACAGTATATGCATTGCATGGTACACTACAAATGTTAATGATGAGGTTTACGATGATTAGTTAGATTTCAGACCATCTTAGATAGGTAGCACAGCTGCCATTATGTTATTAATGCTTCACACTGCAAGGTATCACCAAAAAGTATAGATCTAAAATATTTCAAATAAATTATATTGCAGAGCATCTATGCCATTGATTCAAAAATAAATCACTATACATAAAATATTTATTTCACAAAGATTTTTCCCCTGTCCATATGCATTTATGCAGGATAAGCAGTCTGTTTATTCTTTATGGCTCTGAAGGTACTTATCAAGTGTCATTAAAAAGTAGCTTTTGGTTCCGTCCCAATATTATGGATTATCACACTGAAAATAACCATCACAATCTGGAATGGGCACACCTCTGAATCTTTGACATATATACTTCCATATCAGAGACTCTTCACTCATTTAACCTACAAAATGGTTGGCTGCACCTGTCTTCATAAAATACAGTAACCAAGTACGGCATCATCTCTTGTTGAGCTCTAGTCACATTTTATACCAATAAATGTTGCTAATTTTATTATTACCATGATTAAGACATATTATAAGACTGTTAATTGTACAAAGCAGTTTATGACATATGTGTACATCAATCTTTTATGACATATTGACCAAATTTGTAGAGTCCCTTTATGCTAATATGATTGGGGTAATATACTGTATATGATATTGTCTCTAATCTTTTTGTATTTAATATCCCTGTGTCTAGTTTTACATTTTGTGCACATTTTGTTAACCTGCTTTAGTACATATAATTACAAGTAATTTGGCATTGGCCTTGTTTTGTTTTTTATGTTTTTTAAGTAAAAGGAATTTCAAGAAAATTCTTAAAAAAACAAAGGTGATCATTTGAAAGAATGTAAAACTTATGATGTGGTTTGCACTTTTTTTGATCTTTCATTGAATTTATTAAAAAAATATAACATTTCATACAATCCTTAACAAAACAAAATTCAAATCAACCCCCGCCCATGAGAAAGAGAAGAAGGCCAACAGCCAGAGCAAAATAATTGAGAGTAGTAAAGAGAAAAAGGAGTCTTTCTCCCCAGTATAAATGCTTATTCTAAAATATTATTGATTAGTTTCTGCCAGGTTTAAAAAAAAAGTTTTGAACAGATACTGTAAGTGAGAATTAGATTTTTTCAAATTTCAAATAGTATATAACATCAGTTACCCACTGACTTAAAAGAGGTGGGTTAGGATTCTTCCAGTTGAGCAAGATAAGTCGACGTGCCAATAGTGAAGTAAAGGCAGTTAAAGTTTGTTTGTCCTTCTCCACTTTGAGCCCCTCTGGAAGAACACCAAACACAGCTGTTAATTGGCTAGGAGGGATTGTGACACCAAGGCTGTCTGAAAGGCATTTAAAAATTTTGGTCCAGGATGATGTTAATTTGGTGCACATCCAAAACATGTGACCCAGTGAGGCTGGAGCGCGATTGCAGTGTTCGCAGGTTGGATCTTGCCCTGGAAACATTTTGAACAAATTTAAGTGAGACAGATGTGTTTGATGAATGATTTTGAGTTGTATGCTTGAATGCTTTACACATATGGAGCTCGAGTGAATTCGGTGCATGGCTGCCTTCTAATCCGGAGCCCATTTTTTAAAATTTTGTGTATGTTGGAAAAAAAAACTGTGATTCAGAAATCTATATAATTTACAATTGATTGTACAGATTCTAACAGCAACTCACTTCTATGGGCTTTCATTTGGAACTTAGGAAAGTGGATACAGGCCACAGGTATCTGTGTTTTGGAGGTTTTTTTTGCCTTTAATACTAGCTTATTACATTTTTGATGTGTAGTGTAATGTATTTGTTTTCTGTGTGTGTGTGTGTGTGTGCGTGTGTGTGTGTAAGAAGTGCTGATGTCAAGGGGCTCCATAGATTCTTAATCCATCCCACTCTTAAAAATCTAATTGTAGCAGTACCACATATGTAGATTTTATATTGTTCTGTAATTAAAGGCTGTCTGCAGAATTGTTAATATTGATAGACTTGGTTCTTTCTTTGAGCTCTGTGGATAAACCTACCAGACCAAAAAGGGAGGAACCATTTGGCTAAGGCCTTTGTCATGATAACTGCCTGATATAACCGCCTTTGGTATGATTTAATATTAGTCCAGTTTCTGGAAGCTCAGAACACTTTTGATATCATATTAACCAAGTAATTATATATAAACTAGGCATTCTAAGATTCATGTTCTATAATTATTACACTGGAACTGCTCTGAGCTATCAGTATGGCATATATGTGTAATAGCATATTTTTACATAGTGTACATAGCATATTTGTAAATAGTGTTTTACATTGTGTAGTCGTATGTATGCAGTGTCATTACAGAGTATAAATATGCTATGTTTATTGTTGGTTGTAGTTTGTTCTATTGGCTAGTGAATGATTTATTAGAAAGGTTTAATGTTGGTCTTTTTTACTGCAATTAAAATACATTTAGTATCATCACATTCTAGAGGAAAGTAACATTTAATTATGGCACACCTCAATTGGGCACTCGGTTGGGCACACCCATCTGACCCATTAACTCTTAGTACTGGTGCACCACAAGGATGTGTCCTTTCCCCACTACTCTGCTCACTTTATACAAATGACTGGACCTCTGCTGAATGTCTGTAAAACATTTCAAATTTGCAGAAGACATCACACTAATAGCCCTCATTTCAAACATTGATGTGTCCGTATACAGACAAGAAGTGGTACATCTGACATTGTGGGTCAGCCATAATAATCTGGACCTTAACATTCAAAAAATTCAGGAGATGATCATAGATTTCAGGAAACAGTCACCTGCTCACCTATCACTTGCTATAAATGACTTAGCTGTTCAGATGTTAGGGTCATTTAAGTTTCTGGGCAAGAAAAAAAACTGCCAAGAGTACAAAAGGAATATTTTAGTGAAATAACCAGATGCCTGTGGGTAGTAGTAGAGAAATTACATAAATATGTTTAAAAACTTATTTTCTTTAACAGACTGGCAATAAAGAGTGACATGGAATTTATATTTTCCTTGCCAAGTCCTTAATCAACATTTCCCCTAACAACACCAATTCCAGTTTCAGAATCCAATTTTCAAAATCCATTGAGCTGCAGTAGGCATGGGTAAAAAAGTACAATTGCTTTTTGATTAATATTAATCCACTTGAAGATTATTATTCCCTTATGACTGATTGTGAATATTTAATGTCAAATGTTAGATAAAAGTACCAGTCTTCTACAATTAGGCACAGCTGGACTTCTGCACAGGCTAACCTGGGCTCTTGCCTGAGGCCCCAAAATTAATCAACTTGCATGAAAAAATATTTGTTCTTTATTTTTAAAACAAATATGTCTGGCTTCTAGACTGGCCAATTGTATCCTTTTAAACCCCATTGCAGTCATCCCTGAGATAACTCATTCACTGTTCGTCACCCACGCACCATTATCCATGAGATTACTTGTCTCCAGTGACATGGTATTTACAGCATCAAGACGTGTGGAATACTGTCAGAACATGAAGCGCATTAAGAACAAAGTGATTTGTCGTGTTAGTGGTACTTAAGCGCCTTGAGCGCTATATATCATCTATGACTCAGGCGCCGCCGAGAGTGGCAGCCTTTTCAGCAGCTCCGTGTACGACTTTATTTTTCTACTTTTATTTTTCTCCTTTTTATTGATCACTCCTATCACTTTATTTTATGTGGATTCGTTCCCTGGGCACACTTACTTTTACAACATGGGCATGGATTTTTACACGCCGAGACTCATCTATTCAAGTACTCAACTTCGAGCGCTGAGAACAAATGCCAGTGCCGGTGTGGTTCCCTATTTACCCGAGAGGTAAGAAGGCGGTATCGTGGCAGCAGAGCCGGCACTAAGCTAAAAATGAAGCGGCTTGCGAGAAAGTGCTGTTTTAAGCCTTCGGTGCCTTCTGTGATTCTGGGAAATGTGAACTCAATCTCAAATAAGATCGACGAACTGTCTGCGCTGGTGAAAAATGTCAGAACCTACAGAGAATGCAGTTTGTTGTGCTTTTGCGAAACGTGCTAACTACCACCATCCCAGATGCTAATGTGGAGCTACCCGGGTTTAGCACAGTTAGAGCGGACAGAGACGCAAGTACCTGCGGGAAGCACAAAGGAGGAGGACTTGCTCTCTATGTTAATACACGGTGGTGTAACTCTGGACATGTTAACGTCAAAGTCTCCACTTGCTGCAGGGACATTGAACTGTTGGCCGTAAGTTTGCGTCCCTATTACTTGTCCAGAGAGTTTGGACACGTCGTTGTTATTGTTTACATCCCTCCTCGGGCGGACGTGGAGACAGCGGGTGACATCATCCATTCTGCTGTTGCTAAGTTACAAACGCAGCACCCTGAGGCGCTTGTGCTAATCACTGGAGACTTTAACCATGTGACGCTGGACAAAACATTACCTGCCTTCTCCCAGTATGTAGACTGTAACACCCGGGGAAATAAGACTATTGATTTACTGTATGCAAACGTTAAAGACGCATACAGCGCCACCCTGCTGCCTGCACTTGGGAAAGCAGATCATAACCTGGTTCTGCTTCAGCCTCACTACAAACCAAGAGTGAGGGTCCTACCTACAACCACACGCTCATTCAGGAAGTGGTCCCCTGAGGCAGAGAAGGCTTTCAGAGAATGCTTTGGAACTACAGACTGGGATATCCTGCAGGGATCACATAGTGAGAACATTGAGGAGGTTGTTGACTGCACTACTGACTACATCATCTTCTGTATGGACATTGTAGTTCCAGTAAGAACTGTACGCTGCTATGCTAACAACAAGCCATGGATTACAAGTGACATCAAGGGCCTTTTGAACCAGAAGAAAAGGGCTTTTAAAGGTGGTGATCAGCATGAGCTCAAGCGTGTGCAGAAGGAACTTAGAGTCCAGCTCAGAGTGGCAAAGGAGCAGTACAGGACAAAGCTAGAGCAGAAGTTGCAGAATAACAGCATGAAGGAAGTGTGGGATGGGATGAAGATCATCACTGGCTGTAGCTCGAAGCGGGGTGCCACCATCGAGAGAGACGTGAAGAGAGCAAACCAAATGAACAGCTTCTTTAACAGGTTTGACCACTCTAACCCACTCTCACTCTCACCTCGGAGTACTGCACCCTCCACACATCCTTCTGCTGATACCAGCATAGGAGAGACATCCCCACCCACAATTACAACAGCACAGGTGAGCAGAGAGCTGAGAAGACTTCGTGCCAGCAAAGCAGCAGGTCCAGATGGAGTATCGCCACGACTGCTGAAGGTCTGTGCATCGGAGCTGGGGGGTCCTCTACAGCGCATCTTCAACCTGACCCTGGAACAGGGGAGAGTACCGAGGCTTTGGAAAACATCTTGCATCACCCCAGTCCCAAAGGTATCACTTCCTAGTGAGCTGAATGACTTCCGGCCTGTTGCTCTGACATCACATGTGATGAAGACCATGGAGAGGCTGCTGCTTCACCACCTGAGGCCACAGGTTCAACACGCCCTCGACCCTCTGCAGTTTGCATATCAGGAGAAGGTGGGAGCGGAGGATGCCATCATCTATATGCTACACCGATCACTGTCCCACTTGGACAGAGGCAGTGGTGCTGTAAGAATTATGTTTCTAGACTTCTCTAGCGCCTTCAACACAATCCAACCTCTGCTCCTTAGGGACAAGCTGACAGAGATGCGAGTAGATTCATACCTGGTGGCATGGATCGTGGACTATTTTAAAGACAGACCTCAGTATGTGTGTCTCGGGAACTGCATGTCTGACATTGTGGTCAGCAACACAGGAGCGCCGCAGGGGACTGTACTTTTTCCGGTCCTGTTCAGCCTATATACATCGGACTTCCAATACAACTCGGAGTCCTACCACGTGCAAAAGTTCGCTGACGACACTGCTATCGTGGGCTGCATCAGAAGTGGGCAGGAGGAGGAGTATAGGGACCTAATCAAGGACTTTGTTAAATGGTGCGACTCAAACCACCTACACCTGAACACCAGCAAAACCAAGGAGCTGGTGGTGGATTTTAGGAGGCCCAGACCCCTCATGGACCCCGTGATCATCAGAGGTGACTGTGTGCAGATGGTGCAGACCTATAAATACCTGGGAGTGCAGCTGGATGATAAATTAGACTGGACTGCCAATACTGATGCTCTGTGCAAGAAAGGACAGAGCCGGTTATACTTCCTTAGAAGGCTGGCGTCCTTCAACATCTGCAATAAGATGCTGCAGATGTTCTATCAGATGGTTGTGGCGAGCGCCCTCTTCTATGCAGTGGTGTGCTGGGGAGGCAGCATTAAGAAGAAGGACGCCTCACGCCTGGACAAACTGGTGAGGAAGGCAGGCTCTATTGTTGGCATGGAGCTGGACAGCTTGACATCTGTGGCAGAACGACGGGCGCTAAGCAGGCTCCTATCAATTATGGAGAATCCACTGCATCCACTAAACAGTGTCATCTCCAGACAGAAGAGCAGCTTCAGCGACAGACTGCTGTCACTGTCCTGCTTCACTGACAGACTGAGAAGATCGTTCCTCCCCCAAACTATGTGACTCTTCAATTCAACCCGGGGGAGTAAACATTAACTTTATACAAAGTTATTGTCTGTTTTTGCTTGCATTGTTATCAATCTTTAATTTAATATTGTTTTTTTGTATCAGTATGCTGCTGCAGGAGTATGTGACTTTCCCCTTGGGATTAATAAAGTATCTATCTATCTATCTATCTATCTATCTATCTATCTATCTATCTATCTATCTATCTATCTATCTATCTATCTATCTATCTATCTATCTATCTATCTATCTATATAAATAAAATGTATTATTATTATTATTATTACTTTCTCAGAAATGACCAGTCACTGCATTATGTAGTGATTCTAGTTATAGTGATAGTGAAGAACATGAAGGTGATGACTTTTCTTAAACAGTAAACTCTGACACCACTTCTGAGTAGGTGTGGAATAATGAGAGCTTTGGGTGACTTTCAAAACTGCTATTCACAGACCTCCTTGGCGTAAAATATATGTATCAGAGACAATCCCTTGCAGAATTTCAGTCTGTTCGTAAGTGACAGCATATTAGATGTATTGTAACTGTGCTTGAGCCGAAACATGCACAAAAACTGACTCAATGGCACCCACTAAAAGCAAAATACAAGTGCACATGTGGACCATAGGAATTGTGTATAATATGAGAAGCACAATTAGAATTGAATGATTAATGTTAATCAGTCAGTTAATTAATTATCACTTTTGTATTTGACAATGCTAGTCCTCTTTAATAAAATCCCTTTGTGCGTCCAGGTGTCCATGTGTGTGTGTCTTCTGGTGAAGTGCGCATGTGCGGGGCACGGTGCGATGCGCGATATTACTGTCAGAGAAAGTTAGAGGCGTTTTACGGAAATACAAACCAGTATTACTGCGAGAGGAAATTAAAGGTACACAATACAGTGACGCATATTACAGCCACATACAAGCCAGTATTACTGTCAGAGGAGATTAAAGGCATATTACCGACGCACACGCCTGTATTACCGCCAGAGAAAATTAAAGGTATATTACGGACGTACAAGCCAGCGGACGTACAAGACAGTATTACTGTCACAGAAAATTAAAGACACACAATACACAGTGGCAGCCCACGAAGAACGGTCAGCTCAGCAAGTAAACATCAACAAAAGAAAGGCTGAAAGAAAGAAAAATATGACCAAGAAAAACAATGAGGTCAAAGTCCCTTGCCATTTAATATAGACTGTTCCTACTAATGTTTATGCACTACTGTTCTAGCACCCGTTATTGTAACGGGCTAAATGACTAGTAATTAAATAACAGTAAGGCTCCCACTTTATTTTCCTTAGTTTTCTCTGTAGGTGGAGTTTACAGCAGCAGGGGGTATTGTTGGAGAAGCATGGATACAGCAGAATCTACTGAAGAGGAAAGCACTCTGGGAGTTTCAGGTGGTTGCAGTCTGGGACTGCGTGGTGGACCTGGGATGCTGCAGGCTGCTTTATTGAAGACTTGTATAGTCCTGATAAGGACAGAGAGAGAGGAAGGGAAGGAACACAAAAAAGGGTTTACCTCTCCATTTTGGGATTTAATAAAGTATTAATTTGGAATTTCTGTTTGTTGCATTATTTGCACCCCAAAGACACCTTGTTGGTTTATGGCATGGTTTATGGTTGTAGTGAATTTATTTATTTGAACTATTTATTGATATATTTATTGACTTTTACTATTTTGAACTTTGATTCTCTATTTTAACAAATTTTGCCATTCTTCTGATTTTAAAGTCTGTGCTTGTCTTTTCAATTGTCTTAGTCCATCCTCTGTATATGAGTATTGATGTCCCAGATAAAGGAAGGTGCCCATGGCTGTGAGTCCGAGGCATTACATACCCCCACAAATGTAAGGTTTTAATTAAAGAAAGATTTTTATTAACACATGAGTAAGTCATATTACAGCTGGATTTATTCTTGTACAATATACAAGAACAAGAATAGGGAAAAAAAATCTGTGTCAAGTTTATTTTCTTCTCTCTGTCATTTCCAAACTACAAGTTTTAGGACATCTGTGTGGACAAAGAAGAATAGTAACTGTGTTTGAATATTACACTTTTGCAAATGAGAAGCAAAATAGTCAAAGTCGATGGAACTAATATCGCAGCAGGTGCTGATGTTGAGTTAATCAATTATCCTATGGCCATCTTATTTTACGCAAGATAATGTCACCATTGAGGAATCATCTAATCAGACAAAGCACAACGGTCATAGATGCTCATTTAAATTACAGGCTAGAGACTATTTTCTCTCAATTTGTTGTGGGGTAATTTTACAGACACACAGAGAATTAAATGGAAGAAGTAGATCTGATTGCTACAACGAGTGCTTAAAATTTTTCACAGCCAGTAGCAGAAAGTTGAACTGTTGGGACAAATTTATTCTTAAAATTTTTTCAGGAAATGGCAATTTTGTGATGGCCTTGATATAAAGATTAATCTAGTGTGTAACGAACTCTATTAACTTTCTGAGGATACTTAATGCTATCATTACACCCATCCCAATCTTTGTTAAGAAAGTTCAAGCCTTTGTGGTGGAAATTACGGCAGGTTCACGCTATAATGTCTGGTAGAGCTATATACTCAACTGAAAGTATTATTATGCAATTTGTGTAGGCTACCTGGAAGAAGACATAAATAATCAAGAAAATCTCATTTCAGATTAACTACTAAAGTATTAGGTGATAGGCATGATCGATAACTGCACATAGTGGACTTCCACCAGAATGCTGTACACATTTACAAATGCAATTAAAATTAACTACAAAATTGCATTAAATAAAATAACACTGTAACACACTTTATTTATGAAGTTCAAAGTCAAAGCGAACTTTATTGTCATCTCAACCATATACAAGTATACAGATAGATGGAATTGCGAAGCTCAGGGTCCACAGTGTAACAACATGAAGTGTAAATAAAAAATTAAAAATAGAATTGAAATTTAAATTTAAAATTAAAACACAAACAAGACAAGACAAAGAACCAGCAATATTGACATTGTGATCGAACAAAGAAAGTCACAAATACAAAATAAAGATTTGGGGACCGTCCCCGTATATTGTCGTGCAGACAATATTGAAAAATGCAGTGATTCAAAGTCCTGAAAGTACAATGAACAACCTTACTGAAACAAAATGGTGGTTTTATAGAACAAAAAACAGGTGACAGGAAATGGTTGGCAAAATGGTGATGTGGCAACAGGAACCGGAAGTGACGTTATTTTGAGGAGCCGGAAGTAAGGTGGTTTGTGGGTGCCGGAAGTGACGTCATCAATGTTGGCCGGACGTGACGTCATCGCGGCCATTTTGAAAACCCGGAAGTTGCGGGATTAATTCTCTTCTTGTTTCCTGTTGGCAAAAGAGAGTTCAGGTAAGTACCACGTTTACTCACCTTTAGGCTCTTTGACTGCCTCCTAATCGTACATGTGTGACAACGTGTAGTAAGCAATATGAACATTGATGCAATGTATGGTATTTGCAATCTAGATACATAAATATAGTAAATAGATTTGTAAAATAATTAATAAATAAATAAATAATAGATATAGATAATACAGAAATTATCAGTGTATGATAATAGTTGTTTAAGACATGTGTAAACAATGACAGGTCAGAATGTTTCACAGCAGAAGGATATCAAGAATGTCAAAATACTTAAAGGTCAGTATGAGATTTTCAGTTCTTTTCTACATGCACACTAATCTTTGTAGGAAAGTGGCTTGCATGTATAAAAGTTATATTTTTAGAGGTGGTTGAGGCAGTGTGGAAGATCCCAGGGGGCAGCCTGGTGTTAAGGAGTCTGACAAATTGGCGGTAAAAACTATCCTGCAGCCTGGCAGATCTGGCTCTGATGCTGCAGTATCTTCTCTTGGATGGCAGAAGTGTGAAAAGTCCATGTGAGGGGTGAAAGGGGTCCTGCACAATGCTTCAGGCCTTGTGGACACTGCATCTGTAAAGATGTCCTGTAGTGAAGGGAGAGGCACCCCAATAATGTTCTCTGCTGTCTTCACTATCCTTTGCAGACGCTTGCAGTCAGATATGTTGCAGTTGCCATACCAGACAGTGATGCAGCTGGTCAGAACACTCTCAATGGTGCCTCTGTAGAACATGGTGAGGATGGAAGGGGGACGACTTTCTCACTTCAGCCGCCTTAGGAAGTGTAGTCTCTGCTGGGCTTTCTTGATTAGTGATGAGGTGATATGCGTCCAACTAAGTTCCTCAGTTATGTGCACACCGAGGAACTTGGTACTCCTAATAGTCTCCACATTTAAACCATTGATGCTGAGTGGGATGTGGGCAGGATGTGATTTTCTGAAGTCCATGATTATCTCTTTTGTCTTGTCGACATTGAGAGATAGATTGTTGTCTTCACATCATGCAGACAGCTGTTCCACCTCATCTCTGTATGCTGTTTCATCATCACTGCTTATCAGTCCCAGCACCGTCGTATCATCCGCAAACTTGATGATGTGGTTGGTGTTGTGTGTGGCTATGCAGTCGTGAGTCAGCAGGGTGAAGAGCAGTGGACTAACCACGCAGCCCTGCGGCACTCCAGTGCTCAGTGTGATTATGCTGGAAGTGTTGCAGCCCGGCCGAACTGACTGGGGCATCTCTGTCAAGAAGTTCAGGATCCAATTGCAGAGGGTGGTGTTCAGGCCCAACCTGCTCAGTTTTACAAGCAGCTTTTGAGGGATGATTGTGTTGAAGGTGGAGCTAAAGTCTATGACTAGCATCCTGACATATGTGTCTTTTTTATCCAGATGTGTCAGGGAGAGGTGAAGGGCAGAGCATATGGCATCCTCAGTTGACCTGTTTGAACGGTATGCAAACTGAAGAGGGTCAAGTGAGGCAGGGAGATTAGTCTTTATGTGTGACATGACTAACCTTTCGAAGCACTTCATGATGATTGGCGTGAGTGCAACTGGTCGATAGTCATTCAAGCATGTCACTGGTGTGATGGTGGTCAACTTGAAGCATGCTGGGACTGACGACTGGCTCAGAGATGTGTTGAAGATGTCTGTGAGGGCACCAGCCAGTTGACTGGCACATTCTTTGAGCACATGACCAGGTATGTTGTCAGGTCCTGCAGCCTTGCGTGGATTGACTGTGGATAAAGTTTATAGGTTATTCACCTTTTGCAGTGTGGTATACTGATATGCTGGTAAAATTAACTGTGAATATGAAGGATCCACACATCTTATCCTCAAGTACACAATATCAAGTGAAACCTGCCTCAGCAAAGTCAACATTGAACATTCCAAATTTAAGTTATTTTAGTATGCCACTTACCTGCATAAACACTTAGTTGATGCTTCAAAAGTGTTAATAGGACCAAACGAAGAGTTTGTTAGTGTCTTGTTACATCATGGTTATACGAGTTTTAGATGCAATTTTGCAGTACCTAAACTAAAGTGTTACCAATAATGCTATACAATATGTAAAACATAAATATTTCACTGATTCTTTTTTATTTAGGTTCTGAAAACATATAATATTGATAATATAAATAATGCCAACACCAGCCAGTAATTTAATAGAGAGACAGTCAGAACTCAAGAATCTAACCTTCACAAATTCAAGAGAAAAGTGAGCCATTGGGACTTAAGTTCATTAGAAAAATGTCAGTTCAAAGTTGGTGTGGCTTGCACTAGGCCAGCTGGCTGTCCAGTCTCCATCACTCAAACATTCAACAATACACAACACTACTAACTTTACAGTTGTCAAATTTGATGGACTATGACAAAAGCTTAAAGCTGGCTTATCACTGCTGATGTTTATGATTCATCTCAACTGTGAGGCCCAAGGTGTGGAGAGGACTTAATCTGTGTAACAGTGAAAGCATTCACAAAGACAAGAGAGAAGTGAAATGGAATTGGAAAGTCTAGTACCAGTTAATCACAATGACTTACAATATAGTATAAAATAATATAAACAATGAGTAAAGCAGGTCAAACAAAAGTATGGTATACAAAACTGCTGGGTTTACACCATTCCTGTAATTACTGAGACATGTTTGGCATCTCTGATATTGCCAAGTAAATCATTTTAGTGTTTGGCAGCCCTATGGGTAATAGTCCTGTCACCTTCCAGTTGTTTCATTTATCCTGGAAATTTTTAGAAAGCCCATTGCTTTTGATAAGTGCATCCTCTGGAGCACAGCTATTAATAATATTGATAATGTAAAGGAGGAAAAGCCATTCATCACATTTTCTGTCAAAGGATAATTTCAAAATTGTCAGCAAACTTAACGGCAAGCTAATGGACAGGATCAAGAACTCATGTTGTAAACAGCAGCAAAATGATTTGAGCTAGTTTTTATTAAATAATTACAGTAACCTCTTCTGTTTGATACAAATGGATGAACTAGTCTTTTTTCATTTTGCATATTAAGACGCTTTCTTAATTTTGCTGTCTTTCTGGGGAAAGTAAATATTAGGAAGTTTACTTATTATTGTCAAAAATCGAGAAGTGTTCAAGCAGTGTTAAAAGTAACCCTTAAATTGTGTGTGGTCAAAATAAACTTAAGACCACTCGAGATAAGTGTAGTCAATACTGAAAAGCTATTTCTAGAATTGTAAAGTAATAAAAATATATTAAATAAATAATAAAAAGAAAAAAATCTTAAATTATACTATAAGAAGCTTTTCTGCTCCTGCCTTGCATTTCAAAATACCTTAGGTTTCCTAAATTAGTGCAGTTTTTTTATGCAGGGTGGGTTAAGTCATAAAAATGAGTTAAAATAACATCTGACAAAAATATAAAGCTAAAAAATCCTCAGACTTCCATCCATCCATCCATTTTCCAACCCGCTGAATCCAAACACAGGGTCACGGGGGTCTGCTGGAGCCAATCCCAGCCAACACAGGCCACAAGGCAGGAAACAATCCTGGGCAGGGTGCCAACCCACCGCAGGACACACACAAACACACCCACACACCAAGCACACACTAGGGCCAATGTAGAATCGCCAGTCCACCTAACCTGCATGTCTTTGGACCGTGGGAGGAAACCGGAGCGCCCGGAGGAAACCCACGCAGACACGGGGAGAACATGCAAACTCCATGCAGGGAGGACCCGGGAAGTGAACCCGGGTCCCCAGATCACCCAACTGCGAGGCAGCAGCGCTACCCACTGCGCCACCGTGCTGCCCATCCTCAGACTTTTTATATTTATTTTATCGTGAAATTAGTAGCACCAGTTTTCTCCTGAATGGCCATTTTTCCATCTCTGTCAACATTGTCTCTACATTATTAAAAGCATGCTAAAACTAATTCTGCTGGAAAACAGACAGAATGTCATGACATCTTTGTATCATAGTAAATGGCCTCATCAGAGGATTCAACTTTCTATCTGCCAACAAAACACTGCATTCCTACATGACATCATAAGGGCAGCAGAGGGGTGTTTAGGACAGTCATTTGTATCCAGAGACACTGGACATGTGCAGGGACTTGTACTGAATATGATTATTTTGTGCCTTATACTGTTGATTTCACAAACAACAGTCTATTCTACCTCTATATACTGATTAGACTTTAAGGGGGCTTTGAGCTAATACTTTTCTCTTTATTACAAACTGATGTAAATGATTGTTAAGTAAACACTATAAACAGTAAGTTCAAATGACAAAGGCATTGAGTAATAACTTAATGAAGCATCCGCAGCCCATCTGGTAAATGCACCAAATTCATTGTGTTTCATAAGTTGACTAGGGTAGAAAGGTGGGATCCAGGCTGTTTGAATATGACACCAGTAATGCAGAATATTATTATTATTATTATTAATGGTTCAGTTCTGTAAAAAAAAAAAAAACGTAAATTGTATCTGTAGGTAGCAGGTGTGAGTTAAATGAACAAAATGATGGCTGAGCAATCTGAAGTAGACTTAAAACTGAAGTCTCATGTATCATAAGCAGCTATTTATTTATTTGTTTCTTTCTTTCTTTTCTCATTTATTAATTACTCAATTTTTATCATGCACATTACCCTACACCACAGGCTATCAGTTAGCTTAACTTAGCATCTGGAACATTAAAGATGAACTTCCTCCAAGATTTATTTCCTCAATGATCTCATTTTTGCTTTCCTGTTTTGTTTTGATAACTGACGTTAAATCCTTAAGAGACAGAATGACATTAAAAACTTAAAATCTTAAGAATACCTTTATATAATGTATATCTACCTCTTTTATTGCATTTGTCTCAACTGGCAGTTGAGCTCCTGCCATCACCTGCCTTTCCCATTCCAAGGTGAACAAACACTCCACCCAAAGGACTTTGCCCCATCTGAGCATCATTTCTGACTTGAAGTCCTGGACCATTGCAGTCAGGAGTGCCCTCTTGATCTCTGGCAAATATCCTACCAAATACCCTTGCATACCTCGATTCCCTGCAGTCCTGAGCCCAAAAGCCATACTTAAAGGCCACATAACCATACAGAGTCTTGAGTAGAGTAGTACTTAGTCAAGGGGTTTGAAATGACTGAAATGAACTGCAGTCCTGGTCCTGAACATGGCTGCCTTCACAGTTTATTTTACTCAGTGACATTTTTGCCATAAAAATTCTGATGGGGCCGTACCATAAATTTCCAATCTGTGTGCAGATTTCTATAACATAAACATTAATTTACCTTATTAATAATAAATGCAGCTCTTTTGTTAATGACTACTGAAACAAACAAGTTCATTCACCTTTCTCATCAAAAAAAATAATTACATAATGGGATGGTGGTACCTGGTCTGTCTCGATTGGCATCATATCATTGAGATACATTCTGACATTGTGAATATCCGAGAAAATAAAGATTATAGATTGTCGCTCATGTGCGTCAGATGGTCACCCTCAGAGTTCCCCCCAGGTATGTGATACCACCCTGGACCAAAAGGGGGCACTCCCACTAACTATTTTGTCTTCTTTACAGTGCAGATGAGGACAACTGACTCCACCTCTTCTAGCTCCTGAGCCATAAAAGCGCATCCACCCAGAAGAATGCATCTCTACTTACCCAAGCAACCAGGAGAAAGGAGTTCCCACTCACCTAACAACAGATGAAACAGCTGAAAATGAGTTAGCCACATTATTTTGGTGGCAGTATTTTGTGTTTTTCATGTATATGCCATTGTGTGTTATTTTTGTTTAAACATTGATTAAACGGGGACAGTGGTGTTGGGACACCAAAATGTATTCTGTATCAGCCTGCCATTCCCTTGGATGACTTGAAGATTTAAACAAACAGTAAAGAACATGGCTCTCAGGCACCCGCTGCTCAGAAAAATGTATTTTGTATATCTTGGATAAACTGCCTAAATCTGAATGACAGCATCACAAGTCTAGAATCGAGCAGTATCAAGGTGAAAAAGAACAAGTCACTGTAATTTATCATGCAGTAGAAGTGCTAACTACCATCCAGCAAAGTGTTTGCTGGTCAGTGCAAGGCAAGCAAACAACTGCAAGAAATGATTTTATGCATTAAGAACTGTTATTTCCATACCAGCATTCTGTGCTTCTTTGAAATAGGAGCATTGTGTTGGTGGCTTGTTTTCCATGAAGTGAAAGAAGCATGTGTTGGCCTCCTTGGCTTTTTCACATTTAGTGTGGTCCTTCTCAGCAATGGGTGAAAGTCAAGATGCAGCGTAATATCAGGTTAACAATGCATTCCTGATATTTATCTGCTTTCTCTTTTTTCAGGTTACTGTGGATACCTTTAAGATAGCAATTGGTACTGAACATTTTGTACCTCATCGCTGGAGTGTGCTGCATGGCCTCAGCTAGGAGGAGCTCGATCTGGAAGTATAAATGAACAATTACTAAAAAAAAATCAACACCAGCAACTGGTGGTCCACATTATAATATGAGTTATAACCTTCAAGTATATGTGCTAAACTGGTTAGTTGACAATGGTGTATGCACACACACAGGTATTGAGACCACTGCAGGTCTAATTGGTCTGGTCTCTGAGCTGGAACTAGAAGACTTGCACCACTCTGCACAAAGACAATTTCACATACTACAAGCAGCAGTGCTTTTTTTAGAAAAGTAATTACTTTTACCATATGACATAAAATTGGAATAAAAATGCTAAAACAGACAAAGCTGATAGTTGTTATAAACATTTTAATAATATTATATTCCTTTTTTTGCACAGATATCGGTAGTGCCACACACCCAAGAGATCATTAAAGGCCTGGATCTTGGTTTTTATCCAACAACAACAACAACATTTATTTATATAGCACATTTTCATACAAAAAGTAGCTCAAAGTGCTTTACATAATGAAGAAAAGAAAAATAAAAGACAAAATACAAAATTAAAATAAGATAACATTAGTTAACATAGAAAAGGAGTAAGGTCCGATGGCCAGGGTGGACAGAAAAAACAAAAAAAAACTCCAGATGGCTGGAGAAAAAAATAAAATCTGTAGGGGTTCCAGGCCACGAGACCGCCCAGTCCCCCCTGGGCATTCTACCTAACATAAATGAAAATAGTCCTCTTTGTAGTTAGGAACTTGCAACCCCAGACACTCAGACCCCTCGCTCAGTCTCTCGAGAGCCCTAATCAGATCCTCCATGGACTCCACAAAGATCACAGCATCATCGGCAAAGTCAAGATCAGTGAATCTTTCTTCACCAAAAGATGCCTCACAGCCACTGAACGCTACAACCCTGCCCAACACCCAGTCCATGCAAACGTTGAACAGAGTAGGAGCAAGAACACACCCCTGACGAACCCCAGAATCAACTGTGAAAATAGCAGAGGTTCTGCCTCCACTCTGCACAGCACTCACAGTACCAGTGTACAGACCGGCCATGATATCCAGCAACTTTGCAGTGATCCCATGAAGTCTCAGGATGTCCCACAGGACAGCTCGATCAATTGAGTTGAATGCTTTATGAAAATTGACAAAGGTTACAAAGAAACTCTGCCAATACTCACATTTGTACTTGATGAGAACCCTCAGTGCTAGGATGTGGTCGATAGTAGACCACTTAGGCATAAAACCAGACTGCTCCAGCTGGTGGTAGGTGAGCGTATAGGTACTGGTAGTTTGACTTTCTGTTGAATGAGTGGTTGCTAACAGAGTCCTGAATGAGGCACATTACCTGCATTGTGAGGGTGTGTCAGTTACAGCATTACGGCCATGTGGTGCGATTCCCTGACAGTGATCTGGCTCACAGGATTATCACTGTTGAGGATCTGAGTGGCTGGACTAGGCTGAGGGGATGCCCATGTAACACCGAGCTGTGGCATATAGATGGTCATTTCCGGAGGGTGGTACTGGACCGCATGTCTGCCTTGGACGTTGTGAGGTCTGCAGCTGATTGGGAACATTTTAAATAAATAATCACCACACTTGCAGCTTTAAGTGGGGGGGTTGGGGGTTTTGGTAGCGTGGAGAGAGCGGCCCACATGTGCAACGAGGGTACACATGTCCGTAATTGATGCCAGGAGCTGCTAATCACCACACCTGTGCCATGTCCCCATTGTAAAAGGGAGTAGCATGAACGCTGGGGGAACAGAAAGAAAGAGAAAAGAGAGAATGGAAGTTAAAGGATGAAAGGGGCAGGAGGAGAAAAGAGCCAGTGCAAGGAGTGAGCGAGCGGAAGAGAGCAGGCTCATGATAAAGCAAGCAGGCAGCTGAGAGAAGAGCCCCTGAGGAGGAGTGTGTGTCATTTTTTTCTTTGCCGATGATGACGAATATTTCTTTTGTCAATTGCACAAAAATCAATTCTGCCATATCAAACTGATTTATATCTTTTGTAATTGTTTTCATTAGTATCCACTCTGTCACCATTCGTCATTAAATTTACATTTATATTTATGTGTATCTTTTACTTGTATTTCTACTTTTATTATTTATTCCCAAACCTTGCCCTCATATTCACTACTGCACAAGCTGACATTTAAAAGTCCTATGCTTTTATAAATATTCCAGCATTAAAATTCAAATGCACCAAATCCGTATACATTAAATGGATCACAAGGCTTAATGTGTAGCTGCCAGTGTTACGTGCTGTCCGAAACAACTGCAGCTGGCCTTCCTTTTTAACTTTAGCATCTGTAGGTCTTCTCTTGCATTCAGTTAAACAGCTGAACTTTTAAAAAGCGAACAAACAATGTCTGCTGATTAGAAGAGAGGTTTTGGCACTTTCAGCAAATTCAGGCTTACTCATGGAATATTAAATAGCCACATTTCTCTTCAGTACTTTGGTACATCACATGTACTGGATATGAAAAATGAGGTAAAAGAACAAAATAATAAACATGCTAGCTTTTAATAATTCCAAGCTCTGCTAAGAAAACATGAAATCACATCATGGCCGCATAAACAATTAAATGTATTCCCAGGCTCAAATGGTGTCCATACATAATATCTTGTTTGTGACTATCACTTAGGTCAGGGGGATTCCTGAGAGGAAAGTTTGGCATAGAACAAGAATAGAATTCATGACAGCTGTGAAAAAGAAAGGTAAGCACTGAATGGCTGTAATAGCATATGTCGAATAATCGTTGCTGGAGGAAGGTTGACACCATGAGTTGGCAAGTCCTGTGTGTGATTACTGGAATGACAACAGTTAGAGGTAGCAAGAAAGGGCGTGAAGAGAGAGACAGAGAGAAAGGTGACCTGGGTACCTGGAGACTGAAGGAATTTACAAGGCGAGGGGTAATTCAGAACAGCTCAGAAATAGGGCCAAATTACCCTTGATAGGTGAGTAGAGAAGAAGCCATTTGTAGTCCTTTGCTTATTTATTTGGCAGTGGACACCTGGATTGGCAGTGGTGCAATTTAATTGTGACAGGCCAGTAGCTGCCAAGAAGAACTGAAGTTTTAAATGGTAACTAGCAAAATACCCGTGCTTCGCAGCGGCGAAGTACTGCTTTAAAATTTTAAATAATAAACTGAGGGAAAATATACCAATAATTATTTGTTAAGGATCTCTTTGTATACCATGTTGTCAGTTTGCCCCTCTGGTTGTAATATGACCAAGCTGTGCGCTGAGCTTACTCTTGAGCATGCAACGTATAGTTGGCCATGTGAAAAGCAATCTTGCCTCAAATCAATGCCAACCTTTTGTAGGGTCTGTCTCTGAGACTTATTAATTGTCATTGCGAAGCAGAGCCTTACTGGAAATCAGAGGGTGTAACGGGGATGCAAGGAATAAAAACTCTCTCCCCTGAGCCACTGCCAGTAAAAATAGTTGCCTCAATTAGGTTCTTTTGCAGGCATGTGACCTGAAGTCTCGTGCCGTTACAAAGTTTCGGTGGCTGTACGTTTCTCAGTAACATTATTGCTGCCCCAACCTTCAAAATTAGATTAAACTCAGGAGTGCCTGGAGGATTCAGAGTGTGGACCGAGCTGCAGGCTATGGACGTATATATGTACGTAAGTACGATTCAGTTAGCGTTGGGAACCCGCGCACCAAATTTCTTGAAGATGGGCCCATTAAGTAACAAAGACCATTGGAAAGTTCAATATGGCAGCCGACAGTGGTGTCATACCACCAAAATCAGTACGTACATCGGTTTCGGTTAGCGCAGGGTAGCCGCCTACCAAATTTCGTGAAGATGGGGCCATAAATAAGAAAGTTTAACATGGCGGACGTTGTCGACCGTTATGACCGT